>NC_072005.2:49412500-49642500 GCF_028885655.2 Pongo abelii | reverse complement strand
CTTTGTTCTTGGCAATATCCTCTATAATAAACCGGTAAATCTAAGTAAGCATTTCCTTGAGTTCTGTGAGCAGCTCCAGCAAATTTTTTTTTTTTTTTTTTTTTGTAAGATGGGTCATCCAGGCTTGAATGCAGTGGCAAGGTCATGGCTCACTGCAGCCTTGACCTTCCAGGCTCAAGTTATCCTCCCGTCTCAGCCTCTCAGGTAACTGGGACTATAAGCACATGCCACCACACCGGCTAACTTTTGTAATTTTTTTTTTTTGTAGAGACAAGTTTGCCATGTTGCCTAGTCTGGTTTCAAACTCCTGAGCTCAGGTGATCTGCCCACCTCGGCCTCCCAAAGTGCTGGGATTACAGGCATGGGCCACCCCGCCTGGCCTTATTTTTATTTTTTTAAAGAAGTTGGGTGTGGTGGCTCACGCCTGTAATCCCAGCACTTTGGAGGGCTGAAGTGGGCGGATTGCTTGAGCTCTGGGCAACATGGTGAAACCCTGTCTCTACCAAAAATACAAAAATTAGCTGGGTGTGGGGACAGCGTTGGAATGGAATCGGAGGGGACACCTAGCTGTTGTCTGCTGTGTAGTGTGTGGGGAAAAAGCCCCACACATTTGGTCACAGAATTCTGTGTTGATGATTGTTGTGGTGGTGTGAGAGTAGAGGAAAAACACAGTTTGAGGGTTTTTTCCCCCATAACACTTCCCCAACCCCAGACCTCCCCATGGTCCAGCAACTAAAGGGTTAATGCCTGGCATCCATCCCTGCTCCACTCTCAGTTCTGATTGGTGCCCACACCAGTCCCCACTGTTGAATATGTGGAGTGTCACCTCTCCCTACCCCACTGAATAAGAACCAGAAGGCAGCCTTGTTGCCCACATGCGGAAATCAAGACCTAGAGAGGGAGACGGGTGTGGTGGCTCATGCCTATAACCCCAGCACTTTGCGAGGTTGAGGCATGTGGATCACCTGAGGTCAGGAGTTCGAGCCCAGCCTGTCCAACATGGTGAAACCCCATCTCTACTAAAAATACAAAATTAGCCGGGCATGAGGACGCACACTTGTAGTTCCAGCTACTCGGAAAGCTGAGGTAGGAGAATTGCTTGAGCCTGGGAGGTGGAGGTTGCAGTGAGCTGAGATCGCACCACTGCACTCCAGCCTGGGCAACAAAGCAAGACTCTGTCTCAAAAAAAAAAAAAAAAGACCTAGAGAGGGGCAGGGTTTGCAGTCAAGGCCCTGTAGACAGTCAGGGACAGAGCTGGGGCCCTCTGTGCCCCACCCCAGCAATGAGCACACAGTTGGGCTTGGGGTGGGGATGGGTGCTATGTAACAATTTATTGAATCATCACAGGTCTTTCCTTTCCCCCTATCCAGCATCCCTCTCTACCTGCCAACATCCTGTATTAGAGAACTTGTGGCCAGAGGTGTGGCTGTGGAGAGCTGGCCGGGGAGGGACGCTGCTCAGCTGCTGCTCTGCTCCTGTCTCCTGTCCCCTCCCCCGGCCATGACAGAGACCCGTGAGCCAGCTGAGACTGGGGGCTACGCCAGCTTGGAAGAAGACGATGAAGACCTTTCCCCAGGTAAGGTGGCCTTAGAGATGGTGGCGTTGGCTTGACTGTCATCCTGGCTTAGGGTTTGGCCTCCACTGGGAAATGTTGATGGGGAGTGGCTGCTTGTCTTGCTAGGGGTTCTATTCTGACTGAGACTCCTTGTCCTGGTAGGGGATCTCTTCCAGTCGGGACTTCTGGGGACTGTAGATTGACTGGGGTCGCTCTCCTTGCTAGAGGTTCTAGATTGGCTATGATTTCCTTCCTTGCTGGGGGTTCTAGATCGGCTGTGAGCTTTCTCCTTGCTGGAGGCTCTAGGTCGACTGTAACCACTCTGCTTATTGGGGCTTCTAGATCGGCTGTGATCTCTCTCCTCGCTGGAGCTTCTAGATTGTCTGCGCTCTCTCTCCTTGCTGGGGCTTCTCCATCGTCTGCAATCTCTCTCTTTGCTGGGGCTTCTGGATTGTCTGTGCTCTCTCTCCTCGCTGGGGCTTCTAGATTGGCTGCGATCTCTCTCCTTGTTGGGGCTTCCAAGTTGGCTGTGATCTTTCTCCTTGCTGGGGCTTCTAGATTGTCTGTGATCTGTCTCTTTGCTGGAGCTTCTAGATTGTCTGCGCTGTCTCTCCTTCCTGAGGCCTCTCGATTGTCTGTGATCTCTCTCTTTGCTGGGGCTTCCAAGTCGGCTGTGATCTCTTTCCTTGCTGGGGCTTCTAGATCGGCTGCGATCTCTCTCTTTGCTGGGGTTTCCAAGTCGGCTGTGATCTCTTTCCTTGCTGGGGCTTCTAGATCGGCTGCGATCTCTCTCTTTGCTGGGGCTTCCAAGTCGGCTGTGATCTCTCTCCTTGTTGGGACTTCTAGATCGGCTGCGATCTCTCTCCTTGTTGGGACTTCTAGATCGGCTGCGATCTCTCTCCTTGTTGGGACTTCTAGATCGGCTGCGATCTCTCTCCTTGTTGGGACTTCTAGATCGGCTGCGATCTCTCTCCTTGCTGGGACTTCTAGATCGGCTGCGATCTCTCTCCTTGCTGGGACTTCTAGATCGGCTGCGATCTCTCTGCTTGTTGGGGCTTCCAGATTGACTGCGACCACTCTCCTTCCTGGAGCTGCTGCTAGATCCTCTGCGATCTCTCTCTTTGCTGGAACTTCTAGAGTGGCTATGACTTCTTTCCTTGCTGGGGTTTCTAGACCAGTTGTGACTTCTTCCTCTTCTGGGGGTTCTAGATTGGTTTTGACTTTTCCCCTTGCTGTGGCTTCTAGACTGGCTGTGTCTTCCCATCTGGCTCAGAATTCCCTTCCGGGTGCGACTTCTCGCCCTGCTATGGTTTCTCTTCCAACTGTGACTTCTTGCCCTGCTGTGCGTCCTCTTCTGACTGCCACTTCTTGACCTTCTGGGGCTTCTGGACTGGCTGTGACTTTGCGGCCTGCTGCGGGTGCTGGCCTGGTTGTAACTCTTGACCCTGCTGGACATTTCAGTGGGGCTGTAACTCTTTTCCCTACTGGGGATGATCATCTGACTGTAGCTCTTCACCTTCCTGGATGACGATGGAGATGGGTTGTCACTCTTCTCCTTGGAGGGAATTCCAGTCGGGGTTTGACACTTGGCTCTACTGGGAGTTACAGCCAGCTCGGAACTCCTCCCTGTACCTGAGCCTCCTGGTGGGCGGTAACTCTTCTTGCTCATATTTCTAGGCTGGCTGTCACTCCTTTCCCTGTTGCTGGTTCTAGGCCGGCCGTAACTCTTTCCCCGGCTCCGTTTTTGCTGTGAAGTGGGAGTTCTCACCCTGCTGGCCATGCCTGGTCTGGCACCATGAGTTCTTATCCTGCCAGGAGTGCTGGCCCTGCTGGGTGACCTCTTGGAGCTGCGGCTTCCCCTTCTGCCAGGTGTCCTACCCCGGCTGTGTGTGCCCCTCCGCTGGTGGCATCTCACGCCGCTGGCCTTGCTGGCTTTGCTGGCTTTGCTGGTCCTGGTGTCGGTGCTCACCCTGCTGGGTGTTCTTGCTTTGCTGCGGACTCGGGACCTGCTGCTGGGCCGGTTAGAAGGGGCTCTTTTTGTACTGGTCAATTTGGTGGAATTGGAACTGCTTGGGCTCATGACTGAGTTGCGGGTTGTCGCTGGTTTGGTGGGCACTAAGGATCTGTTGGGCGTTGCTGATTTGGTCGACTTCAAGGAGGCAGGAGGCTTGGGATCCGCAGTGGGCATGGAGGATCCACTGGGTGCCGGGGACATACTGGGCTTTGAAGATCTCTTAGGTGAAGACATGGTGGGCGCAAAAGGGCTTGTGGTCCTGGAAGTCACAGTAGACATGAAACACCTGGTAGCCGTGGACGATGACCTGATTGCCTGTCACAGGCCAACTGTGTGAAGTCATAGTGGGCATTGAAGACTCTGGAGGGTGAGTGGTATGAAGTCAGAGGTGGGAAGAGAGAGGGCAGGGGTCCCAGCCTGAGGCTGGAGATATTTCCTCTGGTTTGCAGCCATTCAGCAGATGTCTTCTGAGGCTGACTCATGCCCAGCATTGCTGGGGACACAGAGATGGGGCAGACCCAGGCCCTGCCTTCAAGGAGCCCATAATCAAGGGGTGGGGAGGGGGGTCACTGCCCAGAGTGGTCAGGGTGTGATGGAGAGCGGTGCAGGGGCCGGGGAGCCCATATGAGAGAGACACTGACCGCCTGGGGAGTCAGCGAGGACTTCACAGAGGAGGTGACATGAGCTTGGCTTTAAAAAGGAGCAGGAGTTTTGCCAGTAGAGAAAGAAAGCGTCAGGCTGGGTGCGGTGGCTCACACCTGTAATCCCAGCACTTTGGGAGGCTGAGGCAGGCAGATCACCTGAGGTCAGGGGTTCAAGACCAGCCTAACCAACATGGTGAAACCCCATCTCTACCAAAAATATAAAAATTAGCCAGGTGTGGTGGCACACGCTTGTAATCCAAGCTACTTGGGAGGCTGAGGTGGGAGGATCGCTTGAACCTTGGAGGCGGAGGTTGCAGCGAGCCAAGATCACGCCATTGCATGCCAGCCAGGGTGACAGTGAGACTGTCTCGGAAAAAAAAAAAAAAAATGAACGGGTCACTCAGGTGGGCGAGGAGCAGAGGCTAAGGCTTTGGGGAGGGAGATCAGGGTCTTGGGGCCGCTATCATCTACTCACCCACACGTCCTCTGCTGCAGACCTGCCCTTGAGGAGTTCCCAGTCAGATAAGGGAGATACCCTGGGGGGCAGCTGACTGCAGTCAGCTTCTAGGACAGTAACAGGAGGAGGTGCTGAGGCAGGGGAAGCCGGAGAGAGACCTGGCTGGGAGCCTGGGGCTGCAGGGTGGTGGCTTCACAGAGGACAGAGTTTGTGCTGGATCTTGAAGGATGAGTAGGGGGTCACCAGGTGGATAGAGTGGGGAACAGCCCACGCCAAGACCCCAGGAAACGATTGTTAAATGGCAGGAACTAGTAGGAGAGAGCTGCAGGGACGCATGTTCAGAAGGAAACAGTTATAACCCATTCTGGGCTGGTGATGCTGGGGACCCAGCAGGAGGGTAGTAGAAGAAGTGACGGCTGCCTGGGATGAGGAGGTCTGGGATGGCCTCACCAAAGAGGAAGGCCTCCCACTGGGTCCTAAAGGATGGTGGGAAAAACTAGGGCAGGACATTCCTACCAGAGGGAGGAACAGTGTGTGTGAAGCCTCAGAAAAGGTTTGTCAAATTCCATGCAGAGATATCCATGCCATAAATATGTCATAAGTACTTTCTTTGCACAAAGGAAGTGTTCTAGATGCTGGGGCCACAGCAGTGAACCAAAGTCCCTGCTCTCGGGGATAGGCAGTAAACAAACACACAAGTAAATGTTGAATGCAGTGAGTCAGAAGATGGAGAAAAATGAGCCGGGCACGGTGGCTCATACCTATAATCCCAGCACTTTGGGAGGCTGAGATGGGTGGATCACCTGAGGTCAGGAGTTTGAGACCAGCCTGGCCAACAAGGTGAAACCCCGTCTCTACTGAAAATACAAAAATTACCTGGGCATGCTGGTGCGCGCCTGTAATTCCAGTTACTTGAGAGGCTGAGGCAGAAGAATTGCCTGAACCCAGGAGGCGGAGTTTCCAGTAAGCTGAGATCACACCACTGCACTCCAGCCTGGATGACAGAGTGAGACTCTATCTCAAAAGAAGATGGAGAAAAATCAAGCAGAGTAAGGGGCGTAGGGAGTGCTGGGGAGTGGCCAGGGCGTCACTGAGAAGGTGACACTTGAGAAGAGACATGGAATGGAGAGTGACATCGGCAGAAAGGGTGGCAAAGACCCTGAGGCAGGTATGGGCCTGGGGTGTTGGAAGGTGAGGAGCCTGGTATGAAGAGCCTGTGGCCACTGTGATGACAGGAGCAAAGGCGGAGCACAGGGTGCAGTAGCAGGATCCTCTGGGTTCTGGGAGAAACTGAGGAATGGGGCTGGGATGGATACAAGGTGAGGCTTTTGGCAGGCTCCTGCCACCGAGGCCGAAGAAGCTGGTACTTCTCACACTGTGGTCACAGGGACCCTATCCCCAACCATTACTCTGTGTGTGTGCCCCCATAATGGCAGCTGATGTCGCCCTTTTCCGTATATCAACTTTAAAATTTTTCCCCTTTTCTTTTTCTTTTTCTTTTTTTTTTGGAAATGAAGTCTTGCTTTGTCACCCAGGCTGGAGTGCAGTGGCTCGATATTGGCTCATTGCAACCTCCGCCTCCTGGGTTCAAGCAATTCTTCTGCTTCAGCGTCCTGAATAGCTGGGACTATAGGCACCCACCACCTCACGCTTGGCTAATTTTTGTATTTTTAGTAGAGATGGGGTTTCACCATGTTGCCCAGGGTGGGTCATGAACTCCTGAGTTCAGGCAATCTGCCCACCTCAGCCTCCCAAAGTGCTAGATTACAGGCCTTTTTCTTTAAACCTAAACTTGTCCTAGGCATGTCCTTGATAACTGTGAAATCACAGTAATACATCTTACCTATAAATAAATATTTTAATTCACCTAACTATATATATATATATATATCTCCATGGCCACAGATATAAAAGTACATCTGTGTGTATGCATGTGTTTTAATTTGCACAAATACCTTTTCAAATGGTTGTCTCCCTAAAGTGATCCAGTGTCAGCCATGGCCCAGGTTCAGTTTTTCCTGCCAGAGCTGTGTAACCACAGGGGAGTGAGTCGTCTAGCCTCCCTGTGCCTCAGTTTCCACATCCATCAACTGGGTTTAGTAATAGTACCACCCTCAAAGGGTTGTTGAGGATTTAGTGAGTTAATGTGTAAGAACAGGGCTCCTACAATAGTAAGGATGCTGTTGTTACTGGTGGGTTTTTACTACTCCTGCTTTGTCCTTCCTAAATGCCTCCCACCCCACCTCCCCATGGAGTTTTTGTTTTCTTTTGCAATCAATCGATGCAAAAAAAAAAAAAAAAAAGTTTTTTTTTCTCCAAGACAGAGTCTTGCTTTGTCACCCAGGCTGGAGTGCAGTGGTGTGATCTCGGCTCACTGCAACCTCTGCCTCCTGGGTTGAAGCAGTTCTCCTGCCTCAGCCTCCTGAGTAGCTGGGATTACAGGCGCCCACCACCATATCCAGCTAATTTTTGTATTTTTAGTAGAGACGAGGTTTCACCATGTTGGCCAGGCTTGTCTTGAACTCCTGACCTCATGATCTGCCCGCCTTGGCCTCCCAAAGTGCTGGGATTACAGGAGTAACCCACCGCGCCTGGCCAAAAAAATTCTTTTTAAGTGGTGAGGTCTCAGTCTGTCACCCAGGCTGGAAGGGAGTGGCGCAATCATGGCTCAAATGCAGCCTGGAAATCCTCGGCTCAAGTGATCCTCCCGCCTCAGCCTCCCGAGAAGCTGGTACTACAGGTAATGCATCACCAGGCCTGGCTAATTTTTAAATTTTTTATAGAGACAGAGTCTTGCTGTATTGCCCAGGCTGGTCTCAAACTTCTGGGCTCAAGTGATCTTCCCACCTTGGCCACCCAAACGTGCTGGGATTACAGGCATGAGCCACTGTGCCCAGTCCTGTCCCATGCAGTTCTTGGAAGACATTCATTTGCTTGACACAAAGATACAGGGAATCTACTGGGTGCCAGCCTTGTTCTGTGCCATGGGGACTCATCTGTGGGGAAGGGAAGGGTAGTGCCTAGGCTACCCTCGTCATACTATGGCAAGTCTGAATGTGGGGATTCAGGGAGGGGACAGCTGGGCCTAGCCCTCTTTCCTCTGATGCCACTGTCTCCCCCTATCTGTCCCCCTTCAGGCCCCGAGCATTCCTCTGATTCAGAATACACTCTCTCAGAGCCGGACTCCGAAGAGGAAGAAGATGAGGAGGAGGAGGAAGAGGAGACCACTGACGATCCCGAATATGATCCTGGCTACAAGGTGAAGCAGCGCCTTGGCGGGGGCCGTGGTGGCCCATCCCGCCGGGCCCCCCGTGCAGCCCAGCCCCCGGGCCCCCTGGCCCAGCCTTGCCAGCTCTGTGGCCGCTCACCCCTTGGGGAGGCCCCACCGGGAACCCCACCCTGCCGGCTCTGCTGCCCTGCTACAGCCCCCCAGGAAGCACCAGCCCCTGAAGGCAGGGCCCTCGGGGAGGAAGAGGAGGAACCACCTCGGGCTGGGGAGGGCCGACCAGCTGGGCGGGAGGAGGAGGAGGAAGACGAGGAGGAGGGAACCTACCACTGTACGGAATGCGAGGATTCCTTCGACAACCTGGGGGAGCTGCACGGGCACTTCATGCTGCATGCCCGGGGTGAGGTGTAGGCAGAGCCCCCATACAGGGAGCTTGGCAGAAGGGGTGGGGTGGGAGGAGGGGGCTGAGGAAATTGGGGTTGTGACAGTGGTCATGGGGGATGGGGTACTGCCGGTCTGTGTTGTCTTAGAAGTAGATGTGTGATGGCCAGAATAAAAGCCAAAATCTGTATCTGTGTGTTGGTTCAGTGTGTGTGTGTGTGTGTGTGTGTGTGTGTATTCGCCCTGTGTGTATGTGTGTGTGTGTGTGTATTCCCCGTGTGTATGTGTGTGTGTGTGTATTCCCCGTGTGTGTGTGTGTGTATTCCCCCTGGGCTCCTTCTTGGGGAACCTTGGGATCTTTTGGGAAAGATAACATTTACTACGTGCTTGTATTCGATGAGGTTTCCATGTATTTAGTCACAGACCCCATAATGTAAAGGCTCTAATAATAGAATTTTGTTTCTCACTCACAAAATAGTGCTGGGTGAGTCATTTGGGGACCCAGGCCATCTGTTAAGCCTGTTGTCTCCCCCATGGTCCAGACTGGGTGGCCATGGCCTGGGTCCTGCTGGCTGAAGAGGACAGGGTGCCTGGTGAGGTGCACATGTTGTCTTACAAGCCCTGGCCTTCCAGGGGCACACACTGCTTCCATTGACACGCCTTTGCTGAGAAATTAGATACGTGGTCGCAGCTAACTGCAAAAACAACCTGGGAGAAGCAGTCTAGCCAAGCGCCCAGAAAGCAGAAAACAGTTCATGGAGGACAGCTAGGGCTTTCTGCCACATCGCTTAGGAACTTCCACAAAGAGGACTTTAATTATAATCACAGCTACGCTTCCTCAGCGCTTCCTGGGTATCTGGTGCCAGTCCAAGGGCTTTATATATATTGACTCATAGAAATGGTGCATCTAGGAACTTACAAAAATAGAACCTTAATGATAATTACAGCTGCCATTTTCCCAGCACTTACAGAGTGCTGTACTTAATTTGCATGAGATTATCAGCTTCTTAGAATAACCCTGTGAGATAGGGATTGTGATCCATTAATTCATTTAACAAATATTTTTGAGTACCTGCTGTGTGCTAAGCATTGGGAACACAGCAGTGAATAAAATAAAATGGTTGTCCTCATGGAGCTTACATGGGAGTGGGTAGAGGCTGCTGGTGAAGACAGACATAAACAAGTAAGATACAGCATATGCCGGGTGCTGATAAATGCTGTGAGAACAATAAAGCACTGAAAGGAGGCCCGGCATGGTGGCTCACTCCTGAAATCCCAGCACTGAGGTAGGCGGATCGCTTGAGCCCAGGAGTTTGAGACCAGGCTGGGCAGCATGCCAAAACCCCATTTCTACAAAATACAAAAAATTAGCTGGGCTAACGATGGTGCACGGCTATAGTCCTAGTACTAGGGAGGCTTAGGTGGGAGGATTGCTGGAGCCTAAGAAGTGTCACTGCACTCCAGCCTGGGCAACAGTGAGACCCTGTCTCAAAACACAACAAAACAAAACAAAACAAAAAACTGAAGGAAGGCCAGGTGCAGTGGATCACACCTATTAATTCCAGCACTTTGGGAGGCTGAGGTCAGAAGATTTCTTGAGCCCAGGAGTTGAAGACCAGCCTGGGCAACACAGTGAGACCCCATCTACAAAAAATTAAATTAGCTGGGCTTGGTGGTGCATGCCTATGGTCCCAGCTATTCAGGAAGCTATTCAGGATCGCTTGAGCCTTGGAGGTTGAGGCTGGAGTGGCCTGTGATTGTGCCACTGTGCTCACTGCACTCTAACCTGGATGATGGCAAGAATTTGTTGCAACAAAAAAATTTAAAAAAGGACTGAGGGGAGAACTGTTCTGGAAGGAGGTTGCAATTTTAAAGAGTGTAGTCCTCCCTGAGAAGGTGACAGATCTGAAGCCGGGGGGAGCCATGTACAAAAATGGGAAAGAGCACTCCAGGCCGGAGAAGGCAGGAGCCTGCTTGGTGTGCCAAGGAGGCCAGAGCTGTAGGGATGAGGTCAAAGGGTAGCAAAGGACCAGCTCTTTACAGCCTTGCCAAAACTTGGGCTTGGGCTCTGAGATGGGAAGTACTAATTCGTAATTCACAGAAGCTTGGCGCCGAAGCTACTTTGAAAATAGAAGCCTAATTATAATAATAGCTATCATTTACTGAGAATTTACTGGGCAACCAGCCCTGTTCTAAGGCGCTTTACATGTGTTAACTCATAGAAGGTTGGAAACTAAGAACCTTCAAGAATAGAACCTGAATTACCATAATGGCCATCATTAAGTCAGTGCTCACGGTGGACCAGGCCCTGGGCTCAGTGCTTTATGTGGACAGTCGCATCAGATCCTTACAAGTTAGGGACTGTTACTTGTTTACTCATTCACCCAACAATGATTTATTGAGCACCTATGAGATGGCAGGCACTGTTCTGGGAGTTGGAAATACAGCAGTGAACACGATGAACAAAAATCCCCTCCCTTTGTGGAGGTTATAATGGGGAAGACAGTAATCAAGTATTTAAGTAAAATATACAAATTGTGGCTGGGCACGGTGGCTCATGCTTGTAATCCCAGCACTTTGGGAGGCCGAGGCGGGCGGATCATGAGGTCAAGAGATTGAGACCACAGTGAAACCCCGTCTCTACTAAAAATATAAAAAATTAGCCAGGCATGGTGGCGGGCACCTGTAGTCCCAGCTGCTCGGAGAGGCTGAGGCAGGAGAATGGCATGAACCCGGGAGGCAGAGCTTGCAGTGAGCTGAGATTGCACCACTGCACTCCAGCCTGGGCGACAGAGCAAGACTCTGTCTCAAAAAAAAAAAAAAAACAAAACAAATTTTCTGTAATGTTAGTCATAAGTGCTATGGAGAAAAAGGAACAGGGTGGGAAGCTTGTGTGTGTGAAGGTTGCAGTTTTAAGTAGGGTGGTCAAGGAAGGCTTCACTGAGATGACATCAGAGCAGAGACCTAGAGAAGGGGCAGGAGTGAGCCTTGTGGCTGTCTGTGGGGACAGTAAGTGCAATGGCCTGAGGTGGGAGTCCACTTGGGGTGCTTGGGAAGAGAACACAGGGCCACCAGGCTGGAACTGAGGAAGACAGGTAGGAGGTGAGGTCAGAAAGTAGCGGAGAACCAGGCCGTAGGAGCCATATACTGATTTTGGCATTGTCTCCAAGTCTGGGTCCTCATAGTAATCTGAGTGCTCATAATAATCCTTAGAGGCTACTTTTATGACCATTTTATAACTGCTACAACAGGCCAGGCATGGTTGCTCATGCCTGTAATCTCAGCACCTTGGGAGGCCAAGGCAGGTGGATTGCCTGAGGTCGGGAGTCCGAGACCAGCCTGGCCAACATAGTGAAACACCATCTCTACTAAAAATACAAAAACTTAGCTGAGTGTGGTGGCGCATGCCTGTTGTCCCAGCTACTTGGGAGGCTGAGGCAGGAGAATTGCTTGTACCTGGGAGGCGGAGGTTGCAGTGAGCCCAGATTACACCACTGCACTCCAGCCTGGGCAATAGAGCAAGACTCCGTCTCAAAAACAAAACAAAACAAAAACAACTGCCACAACAGAGGCACAGAGAGGTTGAGTTACCTGCCAGAGGTCACACAGCCAGTAAGCAGCAGTGCCCTGGTTTGTACCCAGACAACTGGATGCACGTGCATCCACTCTTAACCACTAAGCCACACACCAGAAATCGCAGTCTAGTGCCCACAGCCACCATCTGACTTACAGGAGTGTATCTGGTCTCCACAGAGCTATTGAGTTTTTTTAAGTTACGTTGGTTACCAATGTTGAAAAATGGGTAATTTCACATTTAAAAAAATTGAAGTTTCTGGACTGTCTTGAAAATTGTGAGATCTATATTGCTGAACTCCCAATTCCCACGGGGACAGTAGTTTGTTGGTGCTGAGGAGGAGTCACTTTCTGTAGGGGAGGCATTCACTCTTATGTGCCCAGTCACCACTGCCTCACATCTGGACACCCCAACCCTGCCTGCTTGGCCCTGAAGAGCATCTGCTTTTTTTTTTTAAATGGGTTTTTTTTGTTGTTGTTTTTTTTGTGATGGAGTCTCACTCTGTCGCCCAGGCTGGAGTGTAGTGGCATGATCTCAGCTCACTGCAGCCTCCGCATTCTGGGTTCAAGCGATTCTTGTGCCTCAGCCTTCTGAGTAGCTGGGACCACAGGTGCGGTACTACCACCCCCGGCTAATTTTTATATTTTTAGTAGAGATGCAGTTTCACCATGTTAGCCAGGCTGGTCTCGAACTCCTGACCTCAAATGATCCGCCCGCCTTGGCCTCCCAAAGTGCTGGGATTACAGGCGTTAGCCACCGTGCCTGGCCAGCATTTGCATTTTTGACACTTATTACAGGATTTCAGACCAAAGCATTTTTCAAAACCCACGTTTCTCATCCCAGAATCTCCAAACCTGACATTGATACACTCTGAACTGAGACTTTCCTAGCCACTATAGCTTAGCATCATAGAACCTCAGAATCATCAGCAGAAATTCCAGGCTCATTAAAACAACAGAGTCTTAGTCTGTTTGTGCAGCTGTAACAAAATACCTGAGACTGGGTCATTCATAAAGAACAAAGGTTAATTCCTCATAGTTCTGGAGACTGGGAAGTCCCAGCTCAGGGAACCAGCAGATTTGGTGTCTAATTCAGGGCTGCTCTCTGCTTCCAGGTTGGTGCCTTCTTGCTGCATCCTTACACAGTGGAAGGTGGCAGAAAGGGATGAACGCTGTGTCCTCAGATGGTAGGAGAGATGGAAGGGGAGAAGGCCTAGCTACTACTTCCCTTGGGTCCTTTTCTAAGGGCACTTATCTTGTTCATGAGGGCAGAGCCCTTGTGACTTAACCATCTCCTAAAGGCCCCATGTCTGAATACTATCACATGGGGTCTTAGGTTCCCAACATGTGAATATTAGGGGGACACATACATTCAACCATAGCACATGGATAAGTGTGATCATAGGTTTTATTTCCTGGAGCAGCACCCCATCCTGTCTTCTGCCATAAGACAGGACTTCTAAGGACAAATATAGAGAATTTCCATCCACTGGCAAATATTCCTAAGGATCACAAGAGGCGCTATAAATCAGGAGTTGGGTCATTCAGCCAGCACCCATTCAGGATATGGAGTCAGGCCAGGCATTCCCCAAAGAGGATTTAATACAGGGAATAGTTACACAGGTGTTAGAAGGCTGAAAGCCAGGCACGGTGGCTCACGCCTGTAATCCTAGCACTTTGGGAGATCGAGGTGGGCGGATTGTTTGAGCCCAGGAGTTCAAGACCAGCCTGAACAACATGGTGAAACCCCGTCTCTACAAAAAACTAGCTGTTCATAGTAGTGCACACCCATAGTCCCAGCTACAGGGAGGGAGGTGGAGGTGGGAGGATCATCTGAGCCTGAGGAGGTCAAGGCTGCAGTGAGCCGAGATCTTGCCACTGCACTCTATCCTGGGCTACACAGTGAGACCCTGTCTCAAGGGAAGCAAAAAAAAATGAAGGCCAGGTGCAGTGGCTCACACCTATAATCCCAGCACTTTGGGAGGTCCAGGTGGGGGGATCACTGAAGGCCAGGAGTTTTGAGATCAGCCTGAGCAACATAATGAAACCCCATCTCTACTAAAAATACAAAAAATTAGCCAGTTATAGTGGTGCACACCTGTAATCCCAGCTACTCGGGAGGCTGGGGCTGGAAAATTGCCTGAACCCAGGAGGCGGAGGCTTCAGTGAGCTGAGATCGCACCACTGCACTCCAGCCTGGGAGACAGAGTGAGACTCAAAAAAGAAAAAGAATTTAAGAGTGCACAGTTTGCTAACATGATGGCAGTGGTGGTGCAGGTCGGGCCGCAGGAGTCATGTTGACCCATTTTAAGTTTGAGATCTCCATTTGTTTATTCAAGTGGTTATATCTTATGTCTGGGGTTTGGGCTGCAGATGAAGATGTGGAAGTCATCAGTGAAGCTATTTAGAGAATCTGTGATGTCTGGAGAGAACAGGAAGCCCAGGGTGTACTTGGGCAGGCTGCTATCTTGGGAGAGCATGTGGGATTAGATACTTAGGTTTGGTTTAGGGGAGCCACTGTGGGGGTAGTGTGACAGTATCTGGGTTGGAAACTTCTGAGCGTTCACCAGGAGCCAGAGGAAATATTTGGCTCTTCATGAAGTTGGTATCTTGAAAAAAACTGATGGTCTACTAACTCCAACCAGTCTCCCCATAAGTCACCCCAGCAAAGAGATCCAGGGTAGCCCTGCCCCAAAACACACACACACACACCCCCTACCTACCTACCTGGTAAAGGTGGTGGTTCCCAGGATGGAAATTTCTGCTTCCAGACTCATAGTAGGTTGAATGTCTTATTAGACCAGGGGTTGGCAAACTTCTCCTGTAAAGGGCTAGATGGTAACTATTTTAAGTTCTGTAGGCCATAAAATCTCTGTTGCAACTATGCAGATCTGCTGTTCTAGGCAAAAGCAGCCATCAATGATACACAAGTGAATGAGTATAAAACTGTTTAAATAAAATTTTATTTGCAAAACCAGGCAGCAGGCTAGAGTTCGCCATAGTTTGCAGACCCCTGTCTTAGGCCGTAAATTCTGTTGCATGTGACAGAGACCCAAAATAATGGTGGCTTAAATAAGATAGAAGTTTCTTTCTTTCTTAGGTAGCAATATGGAAGTGGGCTGGTATGGTGGCTGTGCTCCCTGAAATTGACAAGAGACCCAGGCTCCTGCTATCTTGTTGCTCTGCCATCCCACGTGTTGCTCTTGTCCTTATGGTCTGAGATGGCTGGATACCATTTCCGTATTACAGTTAGGAAGGTGGAAAAAAGGTATGTCCCTTTCTTTTCTTTTTTTTTAAACAGAGTCTCGCTCTGTCACCCAGGCTGAAGTGCAATGGCACGATCTTGGCTCACTGCAACCTGTCTCCCAGGTTCAAGCAATTCTCCTGCCTCAGCCTCCCAAGTAGCTGGGATTACAGGCGTATGCCACCACACCCGGCTAATTTTTGTATTTTTAGTAGAGACAGGGTTTCACCATGTTGGCCAGGCTAGTCTCAAACTCCTGACCTCAGGTGATCCACCAGCCTCAGCCTCACAAAGTGCTGGGATTACAGGCGTGAGCCACTGTGCCCAGCCGTCCCTTTCTTAAGCTTGACAATTCTACCCAGGAATTTAGCCAGAAATCAGTCACAAGGCCACATCTAGCTGCAAAGGAATCTGGGAAATGCAGTCCTTTCAGCTACCATGTGCCTAGCTAAAAACAGAGACAGTGATCAGTCTACCACATCCACCTCACCTGTGGGCTTTAAAAACATCCCTCAACATAAACAGTCTATAAGTATTATATGCAAGGCATCGACCGTTGTCTGCAGGTGCAGGGCAGGTAACTAAGGGGGTAAAACTGGCCTGGTGGGACTCATCTCCAGTTGAGGGTGACATCCACTGCTCCCTCCAGCCTGTTGTAGCTTCTGTCCTGCCCCTGCTGACAATGTCAGCCTAGGTTGGGCCTTTCAAGAGGGCTGAAAATAGGATCTTAATGGGAAATCTCCCAGTGTTGGCCAAATAAAACCCGAAACAGAAGGTATCTCTGTTTGATTCCAAACCAGTTTCCCCACAAAGCGAGGCCAACTCTGGCCTGAGCTCCCCACCTGCCCACACCCTTATGTTCTCTGGAAATTCCCACTCAAAAGCCAGAGCTCCCTGTTTAGACATTTTAATATGAATGTTTTCTGTTTTTAGATACTATTCCTGTTAGCTTATTCATACCATTTCACCTACACATATGAAAAAAATATTTCATGACTAGAATGATATACAAAATTATTTAAACGAGACATAAATTATCGGGGGACTAGTGCCATCTAGTGCCATGGCCCCTCTGAGTGAGGATGGCAGGGGGTGGGAAAGAGACACAAGGACTCCAATTGCCACCCCCACTCAATTGGGGTCCAGCTCCCAACTTTGCTGCCCCATCCCCAAAAGCCCAAGTTGCTCCACATCTGGAACTCATCTGGTGGCATTACAGGCCAGCAACACCTCACCTTCCCTGCCCTCATTCAGGCAAAGGTCCAGGGCAATTTGCTCCCATAGCCCATGGTATCCATCTGGGAAGAATGAAGGGTGATGGCACAATCTGCAGCTAGGTATTTAACTGGGAATAGGGAGACACAAACCATTTCTCTCCCGCACTCCCTTCCCATTTTTTTCTTAAACAAAAGATCTCGTTACTGTCTGATTTCACTGTCTCACGAAGGCCCTGTGTCCTCCAAAGACTGAAGCTCTAAATGAGAATCTTCTGGGTCCTCTTTATTAAGAGGCCTCTGCCTTCCCAGGGGAGGGAAGCAAATCCTTCAGGGCCCCCAGAGTTCCTGCACCCCGTATCATGGGTGAGTCCTACCGGCCACAGAGCCACCTGTCACCGTGGAGAGGCTTAAGCTGCACTCAGAGTTCTCCCCGGGCATGCCGAATGTAGTGTTGATGCAGCCCTGCTTCCTGAGCAAAGTCCTGACCACACTCTGTGCAGGCGAAGGTGCCGGGAGGGGCACGGACCTCATGCATCTGGCGGTGCCGCCTCAGAGAAGCAGCCTGCCCAAAGGTCTTGCCACAGTCAGGACAAGGGAAGGTGGGCTGGGCAGTAGTGGTTGCAACCGGCGGGGTGGGCTTGGCGGCTGGACCGTGGCTGCGCTGGTGGGTGATCAGGGCTTTGGAGGAGGGGAAGGAGCGGGCGCAGGTGAAGCAGATGAAGAGGACCCCCTGCAGCTTCTGGGCCACGAAGTCCGCTGGGTGCTCCCGCTTCATATGACGCTCCTGGAACTTGGAATCTGCGAAGGTGATGAGGCAGCGGGTGCACTTCGGGGCCCCCAGGTGGCCTGAGGGATGTGGGGGAGAGGTCAGGGGAGGCCAGCAGGAGTCTCCAAGACCTCTCCTGAACCCCAGAATCACATCAACAATTAACATTGAATGTGCTATGTGCTAGGTTCTATGCTAATACTGGACAACCAAACAGGAGAACTGTTCTTGGATCTATTTTATGGATGAGCAAACTGAGATTCAAAGAGGTTAGGCAAGTGGCCCATAGTCATGAGGCTAGGAAAGGAAATGGTGGAGCCAGGGTTGGAACCCAGAGAGTCAGCCTGCCCAACAGAGGGGTATAGTGATTACAGCACAGCCTTTGGAGCCAGACTGCTTGGGATTGAATCTCACCTCCACCACTTCCTAGGCAATTACACCAGTTTCCTTATCTGGAAAATGGGCTAATAACAGTATCTACTCCATAGGACCATTGGAAGGAATAAATGAATTGCTGTACAGTCATTTGCAATTATGACTAATGATACAGAGAAATCCAGCCTGACATCCAGGATCTGGCCTGGTACTCACAGCTAGACCTTGGTGTTCTGTTGAACATAAATTTTCACAGAATATCAAGGACAGACAAGGCCACGCTGTGACTAGAATGAATCAAGACAAGACTACATCATCATAATGTCTGAGCACAGACAAAATATGAATGCTGTCCAAGCGGAAAAATGACCAAACATCCTCCTATCCTGGCTAATGTGAATGTCTGCTGCTGCTTTATCAGTCAGAGCTTGAGCCTCGCCTCCTTCCTTACTCCTTCTGGCTAAGATTTATTACGATAGCCAATCATAGAATTGCCCCTGCTTCCTGGTAGCATCCAATCCAGAGCAAAACAATTTTGCTCGAACCTTCCCCAAAATCACCACCCACAAACCCAAATCCTATGTTGTTTTTACCATTCTTAGTGAGACACCCCACAGTTCCCCCATGGTGTGTGTTCTTCATTGCAGTGAGAAACCCAACGTGTTCAACTGCACCTGTGTTCCTGGTAGTCTCTGGCTCAAGGGCATAGAGACTACAGCTCTTGTTACAAATGCCTCTCTCTACCTCAGTTCCCAGTTTAAAGGGCCTATTATTAGAAGGACTCAATGAGATAATGAATGTTAAAATCGTTCATAATATGAGAATAAATACACCTAGCTCATAATAAAACACTGAGCAGGAGGTGTTGCTATTACATGTCAAACTGGCTACCATCATTAACCCCTAGCTTTCCCCTTTGCTGCAGTTAATCCCATAACCACCCTGTGAGGTGGGTAGTGCCACCCTCTTTTGACAGTCAAGGAAACCAAGGCCCAAGTTACACTGAAAGTCTAGGGCAGAGTTGGGACCATAATCTTGGGGTTTCTCTCCCAATAGAACCATTCCCAGCCACATCTCCAACCCAAGCCTCTCTTGGAAGCCACCCTGAATGCATAAGCATTGCAATCCTGCTTATATGGCCAGAGGAGGGTGAGTACTCTGGCCACATAAGCTGGTGTGGAGATGCACTTCCTGCTAGGGCAGCTCAGGGACCATTACAGCCCCTTCTCAACAGGCAAAACTCTGTGGAGCCTTGGACACTGAAGTGCCACAGAGATCTTAGCATCAGCTCCTCCACCCTACCCTCTAGCCCGCCAGCCATGTGTACTCACAGATGTTGCCTCCTGGGCTCTGGGGACTTCTCTCCTTGGGTGAATCCTGCTGCTTCATGTTCTCTTCAGGGTTCGGGTCCTCCATGGTGCTGGGACCCTTCTAGTCAGGAGAGGCGCGTGCATGAGTGAAGCTGTTCATCTGTTACCAGTCTTAGAGGGCACCCTAAGTCTATGACCTTTGACATCGCCAGAGGCTCTCCTTGCCTGCCTTTGACCCCTACGACATACTATCTCCTTGAACTCTAATTGATGGAGTTCTTGCTAAAAGAAGCTTCAAACCTCCCAAAGGACTGGACTTCCTGGGTTTGGGACTCCCCTAGAGTCTTCTCACTGGTGTGACCTATGACCTGCTGCATCAAACTAACTTCCTGAACTCAGCGTGGAAGCCTTGATCTTTGACACCAGCGTCATCCCAATCTCAAGTGTCTTGGGGGCAGGTAGTGATACCCACCCTTTATCCCAGTTCTTCCCAGGAAACATCCTCTGACATCCTGTGATTTTTGTTCCGCCCAGAGCCCCCGCCTCCCACGCGCGCTTGCAGCTGCTATCCCGCTACGCTCCAGCGCTGCCTACAGGTTCCTGCTCCCAGGCCTCAGTTTTCCTCCTTACAGCAGAGGGCTGCCTTTCGCTGCGCCTGTGAGTCGCTGCCTACAGCGCCGCCACCCAGAGAGAAGTGGGACAGGGACCACTCAGTCTCAGGGCCCCCGTGGTTTCCGCGCCCTTTTGCCAGACGAGCCTCTCGGAGCGGAGATCCCGGATTTGCCATCCGGCAGTAGTATAGTCGCACCAGCCCGGTCCTCAAAATAACGGGAGGGGTCCGTCTCTGCCCTATGGCGCGTTTGATGACGTTCAGCCTCCCGCGGCGTAGATACCCAAGCTTTTTGCGCATGTATGGGTAGACGCTCGTGGCGCGCAGGCGCGTTGACTCATTCATTGTTCTAGGCCCTGAGGCCGCCGAAGAGGGGCGTGCGCACTTCGGCCGTTCTGCGCAGGCGCTGCGAAGGGCTGGGTCTCTGCGGTCTGTCTTCCAAGACACACCTCCTTGGAAGAGGGAGTGACGTCAGGTTAAAGCTACCAGGACGGGTCCCAGCATCTCTAAATCACCGCGCCCTGGCCTCTTCGGCCTCCGTCTGCCGCGGCCGAGGGGCCGGGCTTCTCAGCTGCTGACCCACTGCCACCGACTGCGCTCTCTCTCGTGGGTCGGCTTTTTGCTCGGTTGGTGATTTGGAAGGGGGAAGGGGAAAGATAAAAATAACAATGTGTCCGAGGGAGGAGGGACTGGAAGCCAGATTTCTGAGGTTTTATTTTTATTTATTTATTTTTCAGAGAGGGTCTTTCTCTGTCGCTTGGGCTGGAGTGCGGTGGTGTGATCACGGCCCACTGCAGCCTCCAACTCCTGGGCTCAAGCGATCCTCCCGCCGCAGCCTTCCGAGTAGCTGGGGCTACAGGCGCACGCCACCATGCCCGGCTAAATTTTATTTTTTATAGAGACGGAGACTCTACCAGAGAGTCCCACATGTTGACCAGGCTGGTCTCGAATTCCTGGCCTCAAGCGATCTTCCGGCCTCGGCCTCCCAAAGCACTGGGATTACAGGCATGAGCCACCGCGCCTGATTTCAGAGTTTTTGAAGCAGAAAGGGAAACGTTGCCATCTAGAAAGAGGGCGGACAGACAGGACGCCTGGGATTCTGGGGGAATAGGGTCTGGGCTCTGGATTTTTTAGGTCCTGGAAAGTGACACTCAAGAACCGAAGGGGACAGGGTGGAGGACCGAGGCCTGGGTTCCGAGTGGGGCGGTTAGGAAAGGAAAAGGCTAGGTGCTCCCTGACCCAGGGCTTCTCCACCCATTGCTTTCCAGCCATGCCTCCGCCGCAGGGTGACGTGACCGCCTTGTTCCTGGGGCCTCCGGGCTTGGGGAAGTCCGCTCTGATCGCAGCGCTGTGCGACAAGGATGTGGAGACGCTCGAGGCCCCCGAGGGACGGCCGGACTCCGGGGTCCCCAGCCTAAGAGCTGCGGGCCCAGGCCTTTTTCTGGGCGAGCTGAGCTGCCCACCCGCAGCGCCGGGGCCCTGGGCGGCGGAAGCCAACGTGCTGGTACTGGTGCTGCCCGGACCCGAGGGGAACGGGGAACCGTTGGCTCCAGCCCTGGGAGAGGCAGCGCGGGCCGCCCTGGCCCGAGGGACCCCGCTACTGGCTGTGCGGAACCTCCGTCCTGGGGATTCACAGACTGCCGCCCAGGCCCGTGATCAGACAGCAGCTCTGCTGAACAGCGCGGGGTTAGGAGCCGCGGATCTGTTTGTGCTACCGGCGAACTGCGGCAGCAGCGACGGCTGCGAGGAACTAGAGCGCCTCCGGGCGGCGCTGCAGAGCCAGGCAGAAGCGCTGCGGAGGTGAGTGCCGGCTTTCTGGCTGGGTCCGTTAGTCGAGATCCTAGGCACCTAGGTGCGTCCATGGAGGTCCATGAGATCCCTCCCCCAGTGAGTTTGGGGCAAGGCTTAGCTCTATTATTATTATTTTTTTTTTTCCTCAGAGACAGGGTCTCGCTATGTTAGCTAGGTTGAATTTGAACTCCTGGCCTTAAGCAATACTCCCGCCTCAGCCTCCCAAAGTGCTAGGATTACAGGCGTGAACCACCACACCCGGCCTTTTTTTTTGAGACAGGGTCTCACTCTGTCGCCCAGGCTGGAGTGCAGTGCCGCCATCCTAGCTCACTGAGGGCCTCCACCTCCTGGGCTCAAATGATCCTCCTGCCTCAGCCTCCAGAGTAGCTAATACTACAGGCTGCAAAACAGGATCTCACTGTTTCCCCAGGCTGGTCTTGAACTCTTGGCCTCAAGCCATGCCCCCACCCAGGCTTCCCAAAGCCCTAGAATTAAAAGGGAAAGGCTTAACACTTTATCTGCTGGGGCCCTGAGGCTCATTTTTCCAGGCCCTGCCCCGACCAAGGTGATCCACCCTCCTTGGCCTCCCAAAGTGCTGGGATTACAGGTGTGAGACACTCTGCCCCAGCCCCCTGGAAGATTTTACCTGAAAACTCTAATCCTTGAGCCCTCCCCACCATCAGCTTTGTTTTCAAGTGACCTAAAGCCACACCCGCAATGAGCTTTATTATTTTGGGGCATCCTCATCCACCTCCTTTCTCCAGCTCCCTCTCGTTTCTGTGCCCACTTGCTGGCTACCTCCTGAATTTGCTCTACCACCTGCCAGCTTCCTCATTTTACAGACTTAAAACGAGGCTCAGAGAGGGACAGTCCTTTGTCCCAGTACACTATCATCTTTTTTCCTTAGCCTCACCTGCCCGGGAGTCACCTTAGCCACTCCCCCTTGGTAAGAACTAGTAGATGAGATTTCTCCCCTCACTGACCCTCCTTAGGCCCAGCCCCTGAAAAGAGTGCCCTTGGGGACCTTGTCTGTCTCAAATAGTGCTGGACTTGTGTTTAGGCCACAATACAGTTGCGATTCTTTGTTCTAGGCCCCACCCTCTGTGAGCTTTGTCCCACCCAGCACAGCTGACCCTTGGAAAAACCCCGCCCCCAAATACTGTATTCCATGAAAGTTTCAACCCAATCCCCATTTTGGGCTAGGGTGGGAAGCCTGACCTTATGTCCACCCGTCCAATAATCAAGACTCCATTATTGCTTGAAGCCTCACCCATATCATCACGGCCCCTCCCCATCTGGTTTCTATTTGCTGTGCCATCAGTCTGGCCCTTCCCTTTCCTACCCCTGCCCCATTCTGGGATCATTAGGAAAGCTCTGCCCTTGTCATCATAGCCCAGTCCATGTCACCCAGCCCCTTTTCTACCTTTGACCCTGTCCCTTCTTGTCCCCACAGGCTCCTGCCACCGGCCCAGGATGGCTTCGAGGTGCTGGGTGCAGCAGAGCTGGAGGCTGTGCGTGAGGCCTTTGAGACCGGCGGCCTGGAGGCTGCGCTGTCGTGGGTGCGCTCAGGCCTGGAGCGCCTGGGCAGCGCACGGCTAGACCTGGCCGTGGCCGGCAAGGCTGACGTGGGCCTTGTGGTGGACATGCTGCTTGGATTGGATCCTGGCGACCCAGGTGCTGCGCCTGCTTCGGTCCCCACAGGACCCACTCCCTTCCCAGCCCCAGAGCGCCCGAATGTGGTGCTCTGGATCGTGCCTCTGGGCCCCACGGGCACTGCCACCACCTCGGCCGCCGCCTCTCACCCAACGCACTACGACGCCCTCATCCTCGTCACCCCTGGAGCCCCCACTGAGAAGGACTGGGCCCAGGTCCAGGCCTTGGTGCTACCAGATGCGCCTCTTGTCTGCGTGCGCACAGACGGCGAGGGCGAGGATCCGGAGTGTCTGGGAGAAGGCAAGATGGAGAAACCCAACGGCGAGAGCTTAAAGAACGCAGGCGGAGGGGGATTGGAGAATGCACTCAGTAAGGGAAGGGAGAAATGTAGCGCTGGATCGCAGAAAGCAGGCAGCGGGGAAGGTCCTGGGAAAGCTGGCAGCGAGGGTTTGCAGCAGGTTGTCGGCATGAAGAAATCCGGTGGTGGCGACTCAGAGCGGGCCGCCGCGTTAAGCCCGGAGGACGAGACGTGGGAGGTGCTGGAGGAGGCGCCGCCGCCAGCGTTCCCCCTACGGCCTGGCGGACTCCCAGGGCTGTGCGAATGGCTGCGGCGAGCGCTCCCCCCAGCCCAGGCAGGAGCGCTGCTGCTGGCGTTGCCACCAGCATCTCCCAGCACTGCCCGAACCAAGGCTGCGGCGTTGCGGGCCGGGGCGTGGAGGCCAGCTCTGCTGGCTAGTCTGGCGGCGGCGGCGGCACCACTCCCAGGGCTGGGCTGGGCATGCGACGTGGCACTTCTGCGGGGTCAGCTGGCGGAGTGGCGACGGGGCCTGGGGCTGGAACCCGCGGCATTGGCTCGACGTGAGCGCGCCCTGGGCCTGGCTTCTGGAGAGCTGGCAGCGCGCGCTCATTTCCCAGGCCCGGTGACGCGCGCCGAGGTGGAAGCAAGGCTGGGCGCCTGGGCGGGCGAGGGCACTGCTGGGGGCGCAGCACTGGGCGCTCTCTCCTTCCTGTGGCCTGCGGGTGGTGCAGCGGCGACAGGTGGTCTGGGCTACCGAGCGGCTCACGGCGTCCTGCTGCAGGCTCTCGACGAGATGCGGGCTGATGCTGAGGCTGTGCTGGCACTCCCTGAGCCTGCCCAGTGAGGAGTGGGAGCGGGCTTGGGAGTCCAGACTCTGACAGGGGATGCCTGGGCTTAATCCTGGGTGCTTGAAGGGGATGTGGACTCTTGACTTCTAGCTGGGATGTGTGACTTCTCATCACCTGGATTCAGAGAGTCTGGGGGACAGGAATCCTGATTTTTTTTTTTTTTTTTTTCCTTGAGAGGAAGTCTCTTGTTGCCCAGGCTGGAGTGCAATGGCGCGACCTCGGCTCACTGCAACCTCCGCCTCCCGGGTTCAAGCGATTCTCCTGCCTCAGCGTCCGGAGTAGCTGGGATTACAGGTGCCTGCCACCACGCCTGGCTAATTTTTGTATTTTTAGTAGAGACGGAGTTTCACCATGTTGGCCAGGCTGGCCTCGAACTCCTGACCTCAGGCAGTCCACCCGCTCCGGCCTCCCAAAGTGCTAGGATTACAGGCGTGAGCCACCATGCCCGGCCAGGAATCCTGGTATCTTTGGGAACCATGGTGCATGACATCCAGACCCTTCTGTCCTGAAGGGAGTTGGTGGCCCAGACTCTAGCAGGGACTATGTCTTTGTCTCCTAGGGAGTAGAAACTGGAGTTACTGGATGTTTAGTCCTCCAGGGGACGGGGGTAGAAGTCCTGTTTCCTAATTAGTGGGGAGGTGTCCATGACTGGGACCTGAACTCCAGTATAGGGGAGGGAGACCTGAGCGCCCCAGGGAGCTGGAACTCTTGGGCTTCAGAGCCTCAGAGGGAAACAGGGTCTACATTTCTCTGGGAGAAAAAACCTGCGCACAGGTCCCCAAGGAGCAGTGGGCTTTGAATCTTGATGGGGTGGCAGAGGCCCCTGGGGTCTCAGACTCCGGGGTTCTAAAATGGCTGTGGACCTTGGTTCCTAAATCTTGGGTAAGGGGAGGTCTGCATCTGGAGGAGGGATCGGGGGCTTGTGGGAGAAAGCTGGAGACTTCTTGATCTCTCCTGGGGAGTGGATGGGTTTCTATCATTGCCCTCCAAAAGTATGTAGGGAGGGTGGTCCCACAAAAATGAGGTGAGGTGGGTAAGAGGTCTGGGCATGGTGGGCCCTGGGAGTAGCCAGGGACCAGGAATGAGGCCTTCTGGGTGTGGAAGGGCAGGAAAGCATACCTCAGAGACAGCTCCTCCAAACCTTGTATTGGGATCCCAGCAACTGCCTCTGTGAGTGTGATTGGGAAGGGATGTGACTGCCTTCATCTTCTAGGTGCTGAGCAATTCAGGTGATCTCTGGGGAGTCTGTTTCTCTGTCTCTTTTCTTTAAGAGTTTCTATCTTTTTTTGGCCTTGGTTTCTCCTGTTATTTAACCATAACCCTTTCTGGCCTTGGTGTTTTGTGCACCCTCCTTTTTGGAAGAACAGCTGTACTGCTGCACTGGTCCAAACACTTCTGTATGGACACCTTGGGTATCCCCAAGAGGCTCTGCTTTCTGGTGTACATAGAGGGTGCTGCATTGAGCCAGGGGCCCACCAAATGGGTGGTCAGGCATTCGAGACCATGGGAATATGCCAGGAGTGAATGAAGCAAAGGCAGAAACCACAGTGCCTGGAATGTTCTAGGCTGCTAGCCACATGTGGGGGAAAAGTTGCAGGTTACAGAATTCTTCAGTGTCAAAACAGAAAAGGAGGATCTGAGAATCCAAGCGATAGAATCCCTTTTGTCGGTTGACAGAAAGAGCAAAGTCCAGAGAGGGCAGGCTTGAGGCCCAACAGCACACAGTAAGGCCCTGTGGGTCTGGCCCTTGCCTATTCTCATTCCCTGCCCCTTCCCATTCCTGTCCAGCCTGATAGACTTTCCTTCTTTTTTTTTTTTTTTTTTTTTTTTTTGAGATGGAGTCTCACCTTGTCACCCAGTCTGGAGTACAGGGATGTGATCACTGCTCACTTCAACCTCCCACTCCCAGCTTCAGGCGATTCTCCTGCCTCAGCCTCCCGAGTAGCTGAGATGACAGGCATGTGCCACCACACCTGGCTAATTTTTGTAGTTTAGTAGAGAAGGGATTTCACCCTGTTGGCCAGGCTGGTCTCGAACTCCTGACCTCAGGTGATCCACCCGACTCAGACTCCCAAAGTGCTGGGATTACAGGTGTGAGCCATCATGCCCGCCTGACTTTCTTTCTGATGCCTAAGTGGCCACCTTGAGTCCTGCCTGGGGACCCTTGCACCTGCTGTTCTCTTTCCTTCAAGGCTCTACTCACAACTTCCTGTTCTACTCTCAAACCTTCCTGTGACGGGCTCATTCAGATCTCAGCTCACGTATCCCCTCAGAGAGGCCTTCCCCTCCCTGACTACCCTATCTGAAGTAGCTCACATCCCCCCATTATTCATTTCGGCCAGTTGACTTTCCTTGTAGCAATTATTACTGTCAAAAATGATCTTATTTATTTACCTGTTTATTGGCTTTTGACCCATTGCCAGTCCTGTTCTCTGTTGTTCCCCCAGCATCTAGAACAATAGGTGCCTGACACAATAGGTGCTTCGTAAAGATTTATTATTATTATTTTAGAGACAGGGTCTTGCTCTGTTGCCCAGGCTGGAATACAGTGGGATGATCGTGGCCCACTGCCATCTCCAACTCCTGGGCTCAAACGATCCTCCCACCTCTGCCTACAGAGTAGCTGGGACTATAGGTACACAGCACCAAATTTTCTGTAGAGATGGGGGTCTTGCTTTGTAGCCCACACTAGTGTTGAACTCCTGGCCTCAAGTGATCCTCCTGCCTTGATGGGATTACAGGTGTGAGCCACCACACCCAGCCTAAGTGTTTATTTCATTGATCAGTGTCAGAACTAGGATTGGGATTTAGATTGTTGATCTCTTGCCACAAGATAGGAAAATGGAGCAAGATGAGGAGAAGCAAGCATTTAATGGGAGAGAACACCCTTGTCTGAGGTCAGGGACCTGGGAAGCAAGCACGACTTTGCCACTGTCACTGTGTGTTACTTGGACAGTGCCTTATTTTCCCATCTGTGAAATGAAAGAGCTGGATAAGAACCTTAAATAGTTTTGAGATCCTGTCTCCCTTAAAAGCTGAAGACAAGGGTTACTGATCCAAGGGCAGATACTCGAGGGATGGTACCATCATCTCCAGCTTGGATTCCCACTGCTGATACAATTTGTCCCTTCAAAGTTGAGATATCTACCGTGGGGAGGAGCACTTGGTTCTATACTGAATGGCTCCAGGCATTTTCCTGAAAGCTCTTTCAGCTTTAGGGGAAGAATATTCATCCATATCTGTAATATCTACACCTCTTTACCCCATCATATTAGTGTCTAAGCCCTGCAATCAGGCATGTCAGCCACGTGATGGAATGGGAGGGCTGCAGGGCAGCACCGTCCAGTAGAAACAAAATGCAAGCCACATATGTCATTTTAAGTTTTCTTTTTTTGAGATGGAGTTTCACTTTGTCTCCCAGGCTGGAGTGCAGTGGCACGATCTCGCCTCACTGCAACCTCCGCCTCCCGGGTTCATGTGATTCTCCTGCCTCAGCCTCCTGAGTAGCTGGGATTACAGGCGTATGCCACCATGCCTGGCTAATTTTTGTATTTTTAGTAGAGATGGGGTTTCACCATGTTGGTCAGGCTGGTCTGGAACTACTGACCTCAGGCCACCCGCCTTGGCCTCCCAAAGTGCTGGGATTACAGGCATGAGCCACCGCGCCCAGCTAATTTTTGTATTTTTATTTTATTTATTTTTTTGGAGACAGAGTCTCGCTCTGTCACCCAGGCTGGAGTGCAGTTGTGCGATCTTGGCTCACTGCAACCTCAGCCTCCCGAGTAGCTGGGATTACAGGCACACACCATCATGCCCAGCTAATTTTTGTATTTTTAGTAGAGATGGGGTTTCACTGTGTTGGCCAGGCTGGTCTTGAAGTCCTGACCTCAGGTGATCCACCAACTTCAGCCTCCCAAAGTGCTGGGATTATAGGCATGAGCCACTGTACCCGTCCTAATTTTTGTATTTTTAGTAGAGATGGGGTTTCACCATGTTGGCTAAGCTGGTCTGGAACTCATGGCCTCAAGTTATCTGCCCACCTCAGCCTCCCAAAGTGCTGAGATTACAGCCAAGTTTTCTAACAGCCACATTAGAGAAGTAAAAGGAAACAGGTTAAATTCATTTTAACATGTTTTACTTAACCCAGTGTATCCAAAATAGCATTTCGACATGTCATCAGTTTTTTAGGTTTTTTTTTTTTGAGATAGTGCTTCGCTTTGTTGCCCAGGCTGGAGTGCAGTGGCACAATCTCGGCTCACTGCAACCTCCACCTTCCAGGTTCAAGTGATTCTCCTGCCTCAGCCTCCCGAGTAGCTGGGATTACAGGCACCCGCCACCATGCCCACTAATTTTTGTATTTTTGGTTAGAGATGGGGTTTCGCCATGTTGGCCAGGCTAGTCTCAAACTCCTGACCTCAGGTGATCCGCCCACCTCAGCCTCCCAAAGTGCTAGGATTACAGGCGTGAGCCACCGCGCTTGGCGTCATCGGTATTATTTAAATGAATTATGTTACATTCTTTTATGCTGTCTTCAAAATCTGTTGTATATTTTACACTTACACCAAATCTCAATTACCGTGATATATTTTTATCTGAAATGCTTGACCTGTATTTTGATTTCATAAAATTCATAGTTGGAGAAGTAGATTCACATATCCAAGTTGTTCCAATTATATAATAGTTTTCCAAAAACTGAGATGGGTGTCCATTTTTTTTAAGTAGAGATGCAGGTCTGGTTATGCTGACCAAGTTGGTGGGTTGTTTTGTTTTGTTTTGAGACAGAGTCTCACTTTGTCACCCAGGCTGGAGTGCAATGGCATGACCTCAGCTCACTGCAACCTCTGCCTCCTAGGTTCAACTGATTCTCTTGCATCAGCCTCCTGAGTAGCTGGGACTACAGGTGTGTGCCACCATGCCCGGCTAATTTTGGTATTTTTCTCAGAAATGGAGTTTCACCATGTTGGGCATGCTGGTTTTGAACTGCTGACCTCAGGTGACCCGCCCACCTCGGCCTCCCAAAGTGCTAGGATTACATAGTGAGCCACCAAGCTGGTTTTGAACCCCTGGCCTCAAGTGATCCTCACACCTCAGCCTTCCAAAGTGCTGGTATTACAGGCATGGGCCACCACACCTGGCCTCAGCTGTTCAATTAAAAGTAAATAAAACTTAAAATTCTATGTTTCATTGGCAGTAGTGCAACATTAATACTGAGTAGCCACATGTGATTAGTGGCTACAGTATTGGACAGGGCAGGTACAGAATACTTCCATCAACATAGAAAATTCTATCAGTCTAGCTTAGCTAGACTTTTAGGGCTTAGGGGCAGATAGTCCTTCAACTGACTTGGGCAAGTCACTCTACAAATGGCATCTACCTCACATGGTTATGGTGAGAATTCAGCGTATGTATGTACATGCGTGCACACAACATGCACACACACACATAACATAGTGCACCCTTTCCTGAAAAGCCTGACACACGGAGCTCAAACATGAGTGCCACCCACCCCTGGGCAGCACCAAGATGGCTCTAGTCCGGGCGCCTTTGTCTCACCCCCATGCCTTTGCTCGGAGTGTGCTCCTCATTTTTCTGCCACTTTGACCCTGTCTCTGATTTGGTCCTGTCTGACATCACTGCTGTATGCTTCGCTGCTCTCAATTTCCTCTGCCCTCATGCTAGCAGGAGTCATGCCAGAGATCATATCTGAGAAAGCAAGACAATTTCGTGTGTGTGTCTGTGCCCATAGAGGAGTGCTGGTTGTGTTGATATAGTTGTAGACTGGTTGTGTTTACACAGTTGTATATATTGACGCCCTTGAGTGTTATGACTTCTTTTGGGGGTGGTCGCCTTTTAAATCATGACTTTCGATGGGAATCAATTTTAGTCTTTGTAAAGACATAAGGTTGTTGGTAGGCATCTGTCTCTGGGAGCATCCAAGCAGAAAAGACGAAGACTCCCTTGTAGACAGATCACTGGCCACCACTGAAGTGTGTCTGCATGGCACCACAGGGCTGGAAGACCCTTGAAGGCAGGAATTCAAGGAAATGTATGATGAATTTTGGCATTGCCATCAGAAGGATAACAGGCATGGAAAACTTGGGTGAGTGGGCGAGACAACCTCATCACCACAGCAGAGTTCCATACATGCCTGGATAATGATAGAGGGATTTGTGTCCACTGCAGTGGGGAACCATGAAGGACACATCAAAGGTGTGGTTGGCCTGTGGTGGTCTTTGGAGGAATGAATAAAAATGAATAGAAATCCTATTGCGTGTCTGTTCTTTTGGAGTTTGAGGGAAAAGAAAGATCCTTGAGATTTTGACTGGGCTGGAAACCTAGACTCCAGCGTCTGGGGATAGGAGGGATGGTGGGGAATCTGCTGGGAAAGACTGGGCTGTGATCAAGAGAATTTATCAGTATCTGAGTTTTGCCACCCTGAAAGGAGTGCGGGCAGACTTACTGTTTAAACATTGGGAGCTTATGCTGGTAAAGCGCCTTAGCTCTGGAGCCATTAATGACCCCTATTGGGTCATTAATGATACCCATTAATGACCCCAATTGGGCCAGCCTTTCTGTAACCATGCCCTTGGATTGTTGCTCTCCTTCTAGGCTTGACTATGTGGTTTGCTTCAGCCACTAGAACAATAGCAAACAGGATACAAGCAGAGGCTTGAAAAGTGCTTATGTGGCCGGGTGTGGTGGCTCACACCTATAATCCCAGCACTTTGGGAGGCCAAGGCGGGCAGATCACAAGGTCAGGAGATCGAGACCATCCTGGCTAACACAGTGAAACCCCATCTCTCTACTAAAAATACAAAAAATTAGCCGGGCGTGGTGGTGTACACCTGTAGTCCCAGTTACTTGGGAGGCTGAGGCAGGAGAATAGCTTGAACCTGGGAGGCGAAGGTTGTAGTGAGCTGAGACTGCGCCACTGCACTCCAGCCTGGGCGACAGAGCGAGACTTCGTCTCAAAAAAAAAAAAAGTGCTTGTGCACTCAGACTTCCTCTCTTGCTCGCCTTGGGACCCCTACCACCACTGCCACATCCAAACCTCGGGCTGGCTGAGCATGGTGGCATATGGGTATAAACCCATAATCCCAGCACTTGGGGAGGCAAAGGTGGAAGAATTTCATGAGCCCAGGAGATCGAGACCAGCCTGGGCAACATGGCAAGACCCCCATCTCTACAAAAAAGCAACAACAACAAAATTAGCCAGATGTGGTGGTGTGCACCTGTGGTCCCAACTACATGGGGGAGGCTGAGCCAAGCGGATTGTTTGAGCCCAGGAAGTCAAGGCTGAAGTGAGCTATGATGGCTCCACTGCACTCCAGCCTGGGTGACAGAGCAAGACAATGTCTAAAAAAATAAAAAGAAGGAAAGAAAAAGAAAAGATCTGGGCTAACCTGCTGGGTAATAAAGAGAAAAGAGACACATGGCTCTGTCATCCTTGATCCCTGCCACCCATAGCCAACCAACCTCTGAAACAGAGCTCCCTAGCTGATAGGCAGCTGAACCCAGCTGAGACCAGCAAAAGAACTGCCCAGCTGATCCAGACCAAGTTGCAACTCTGAGAATCATTAGCTAAATAGGTGATTGTTCTAAACCACTAAATTTCGGAGTGGTTTGTTATGTAGCAAAAGCAACTAATACAGACTTGTTCTCTCTGTGTGTGATGTGGTCTCTTTCTCCTCAATAACATGACCCAGTGATTAAAATCCTAAACTCTGCCACTTTTTAGCTGTGTGACCTCCAATGTGACAGCCCTCTGAGCCTCTGATGTCTCCTGAAAACAGGGATGTGAATAATAGTGCCTATCACTTAGAGTTATGAAAATAAAATGAAAAACAGCTTCTAAGGGGTCATGGTGGTCATTTGTGCTATTAATGAAATGTGCAGTTCTCTGCCTTCTGACCTTGGGGCAGGATCTCACTTCCTGGAGCCCATGTGGCTGGGTGGGCCATGTGACTAGCTCCATCCGGTGACTTGTATTAAGTCACTTCTGGGTCACAGCATGTGATTACCCATGGTAGACTTCCTGTGACACAGAAATTGGCCACGTTCAAATTGGTGGATGCTTTATTTATTTATTTATTTATTTAAGACAGGGTCTCACTCTGTCATCCAGGCTGGAGTGCAGTGGCAAGATCTCGGCTCACTGCAGCCTCTGCCTCCCAGACTCAAGCAATCCTCCCGCCTCAGCCTCCCAGGTAGCTGGGACTACAGGCGTGCACCACCATGCCTGGGTAATTTTTTTTTTTTTTTTTTTGTATTTTTGTAGAGACGGGGTTTCACCATGTTGCCCAGACTGGTCTCAAATTCCTGGGCTCAAGCGGTCCTCCTGCCTCGGCCTCCCAAAGTGCTGGGATGACAGGCGTGAGCCATTGTGCCCTGCCGGTGGCTGATTTATGACTACGATGAGCAAAACACCCTCTGGATAGTGCTAGGGTGAAGGAAAAGTTAACCTTTTGTGAATGGGCAGTCATTCAGCAAATATCCACTCCTCTCCCTTCCACTGGATGGGGAATATATTTCCCTGCTCCACTGATGGGTTTGACCATATGATTTACTTAATGGAATTTTAGCAGACCTAACCTTAGCAAGGGCCTTAAATGTACTTGGCTTTTGTGCTCCCGTGATGTGCCGTGAGAACATTTGCCAGGGAGCTGTTGATCCCAGGAAGTTGTGGAATCTCATGGAAGAGACCTGAATCCTCCCAAACTGCAGCCAAAGCAGCCATCCCACAAACTCTTATAAGAATGCTTGTTGGTATAAGTCTCAGTTTTTATGTTGGGAGGCCAAGGTGGGTGGATCACTTGAACCCAGGAGTTTGAGACCAGCCTGGGTAACATGGGGAAATGCTGTCTCTACAAAAAAAAAAACACAGGAAATAGCTGGGTGTGGTGGCGCATGCCTGTAGTCCCAGCTACCAGGGAGGCTGAGCGGGGAGAATCAATTCAGCCCATGAGGTTGAGTCTGCAGTGAACTGTGATGGTTTCACTGCACTCCAGCCTGGGAGACAGAGTAAGACTGTCTCAAAAAAAAAAAAAAGTCTCAGTTTTAGGATGATTTGTTACACAGCATTATTACAGTGTTAGTTAATACAACTTTGTTGTTTTAAACCACTGAGATCAGGGACTTGTTTTGTTACTGTAACATCATCTAGTCTGTCCCAATTGATGTCAATGTTTAGCACCTGTCAACTAATGGCCACTCAGTAAATGGCAGCTATTATAATGATTACTGTTTACTCAGGCATACATTGTCTTTAGAATCCACATGGTCTTAAAGGTGCTAGGCATTGCACTAAGCACTTTTTAAGTTGTCTTTCATTTGACTCTTACAACAACCTTATGAAGTTATAACTATTAATATCTACATTTTGCAGACATGAACACTGAGGCGAAAAGAGGAAGCAGTTAATTGAGAGGGATGATCATGGAGTCTGAAGTATACCAGACTTGGGTTCAAATCAAGGTTCTGACCCTCCCTAGTTGTTTAGCCCAAGGCAAATGACACCCACAATCTATGCCTCAGTTTGTTCATCTGTAGAGTGGGGATAATAATATCAACCTCACAGAGTTGTTATGATCATGAAATGAGGTATAGCATGGAAAACACAGCACAGGGACCTGGCAAAGAGTAATCCCTTCATAAAAGGCGGGGCCACCAGGCATGGTGGCTCACACCTGTCATCCCAGCACTTTGGGAGGCCAAGGATCACTTGAGCCCAGGAGTTCAAGACCAGCCTGGGCAACGTAGTGAAATCCTGTTGCTACAAAAAATAAAAAATTAGCCAGTGGTGGTGGTGCACGCTTGTAGTCCCAGCTACTAGGGAAGCCGAGGTGGGAGAATCACCGAGCACGGTGGTGCATGCCTGTAGTCCCAGCTACTAGGGAGGCTGAGGTGGGAGAATCACCTGAGCCCGGGAGGTCGAGGCTGCAGTGAGCCTTGAATGCACCACTGCACTCCAGCCTGGGTGACAGAGTGAGACCCTGTCTGAAAAAAAGAAAGAAAGAAAGAAGGCAGGGCCTTCCCTCTCTTCCTCAAAAGGAGAGGATTTGAAATGAGGATTGAGACCCCCTATTTCCTGCATTCTATCTCCTCAAGATACATCACACCACAAGGACTCAGGCTTGCTCCATTAACTTCTTTATAGGCACATGGGGAGTTACAGGCTGAGGACAAATGGGGACTTCACACTACATATATCTTCCTCTGTTCAGATAGCTTTTCAGGGGGAGTGAGTGCACTCTATATGTTGGAGGAAGAGGACATGGGTGCCTGTGGGCACTTCAGCACCAGGCTTGGTGAAGCACATACTCTCTGTAGCACAGCCCCGCATAGCAAATCTGGGTTTGAAGATACCTGAAAGGGAGATTTCAGACTGGAATCAGGGACCTCAGCCCCTTCTTCCTCATAATCCCAGAACACATCCTCACCCACTTCTCTGGAACCCTCTCCTCCCATGGAACCTAGAAGTTTGGGCCTCTAGTTCTGTTTCCTTTTCCAGAGATCCAGGCACCACTCACCAGCCTGCACGTGTCCAGATAAGGAGACGCAGTGGTTTTCCTTTCCAGTACAGTGGGTCATGGGCCCCATGCATTTGTCCCTGAAGCTTGCAGTGCAGGCGGGGCACATCAGGCCATTCTCAGTAAGATTGGTCAAGGGAACTGAGGATGAGGATGAAGTGTAAGGTGAATAGGGATGTTTAAGCCGTTCCCCCAACCTCCCAACAACCCCTGGGAAACACCAGGGTTGCTAATAGACACTGCATTTTACAGGTAAGAAAACAGGCTCAGAGCCAGCAAGTGGCTACAGCAAGGGTCAGTGGAGAGCCAGAGTACACACCACATACCACAGGCTTCTTACCAGACAAAAAGGCACTGTTGCAGCTGTCGCTCTGGCAGCAGAAGGAGCTGGTTACCATGTGGTCCTTGGGGCCCATGGTGGTGGATATGACGCCAGAGTAGCAGTCCTGGGACCTGATGCAGCCCTTGTAGGTGTGCACCAACTCCTTGCCCTCTGTGGGATGGGGACAGGCAGGGACGGTGCTGGCTGAGCACTCCCTGGCCTCAACCCCTGCCTCAAGGTCTTGCCTAACCCTAGGCCTCCCCAACCCCACAGCTTCCTGGGGTGGTCTCTTTCTTTTTTTTCTTTCTTTCTTTTCTTATTATTTTTTAGACGGAGTTGCCCAGGCTGGAGTGCAATGGCGCGATCTCGGCTCACTGCAACCTCCACCTCCCGAGTAGCTGGGATCACAGGCGACCGCCACCATGCCCGGCTATTTTTTTTGTATTTTTAGTAGAGACTGGGTTTCACCATGTTGGCCAGGCTGGTCTCCAACTCCTGACCTCAGGTGATCCGCCCGCCTCGGCCTCCCGAAGTGCTGGGATTACAGGCGGGAGCCACTGCGCCCGCCCGGCCAGGGCGGTCTCTTTCAAGCCCCCTAGAGCCATGCCGCCTAATCTGTCTGGTGCATGGCCTGGAGTGCTTTCTTAGGTAGCCCTCCCTCCGGCTGCCATAGCCCCTGGTCGGCCTTTGGTGATCTCTTCCAGCTCCATTGCCAACCTCAGCCTGCTGGATGTGGTCCCTTCCACCCCACCCCACCCCACCCACGGCCACCCCTCTCTCCCTGTCCTGCTCAGATTACTCTATTTCAGGCCGCCTATGGCCACCCCCATGCCTTCGTGAAATGGTCTCTTCCAGCCTTCACAACTCCCCGCCAACCCCCGCCCACTCCGTAGTCTCTTCCAATGAACCCCGGTCCCAGCAACAGGTATCCTCCTCTCTCAGATCCTGCCATGGTCACTCCTCAGACCTCCCAGCGAGGGTCTCTTGCTGCCCCTCTTGGCTATTTTTAGGTCTTGTTTAAGGTGGGTTCTTCCAATCTCCCCGGCCTTCCCCCTCCCCACCATGTGGTGGTCTCTTCCTACCCAATTCACAGGTTCCCCCTTCACCCCATCGAGGGGTCCCCCAGCTCCCTCTCCTCCCTTCCCCAGGGTGCGTTTCCTCTTCTGTGTCGGGATGGGGGTTCTCTTCAAGCCTTTCAGGTCCTTTCCTAACCCACCAACGCTGGCTGGGTGATCTTCTATCTCACTTTCCTTTCACAGCCCCTCCTGACCAGTGTTTTCTCCCTGCACCCAAAGTCGCCTTCATTCCCTCACCAGGACTCATCATCTCTCCTCCTATGACTGAAAGTCTCTTTCAGCTTTGTATAAACATCCCTGTCCCCCATTGGTCTCTTCCATTGCTCCCTTTCTCCTCCATCCTTTTTCAGGTCTGGGGTGGTCTCTTTCATATAACTCATGCCCATCTTCTCTCTTCCATTTTATTTTCCGAGACAGGTTTCCCTCTGTTGCCCAGGCTGGAGTGCAGCGGTGTGCACTTAGCTCACTGCAGCCTCAATCTCCCAAGCTCAAGTGATCCTCCTGCCTCAGCCTCCCAAGTGGCTGGGACTACAGGCATGTGCCACCATGCGCAACTATTTTTTTTTTTTTTTCTGTAGAGATGGATCTCTTTTTGTTGTCCAGGCTGGTCTCAAACTCCTGGGCTCAAACGATCCTCCCACCTCAACCTCCCAAAGTGCTAGGATTACAGGCGTGAACCACCGTGCCAGGCCTCCCTTTCATTTTACTCATCCACATCTCCCCCTCCCTGTCTCTGCTTCTCCTCTTTAAGATGATTTGCTCAGCCAGGCATGGTGGCTCATGCCTGTAATCCCAGCACTTTGGGAGGCCGAGGCGGGAGGATCACTTGAGGTCAAGAGTTCAAGACCAGCCTGGCCAACATGGCGAAACCCTGTCTCTACTAAAAAATACAAAAATTAGCCAGGCATGGTGGCATGCACCTGTAATTCCAGCTACTCTGGAGGCTGAGGCAGGAGAATCGCTTGAACCCGGGAAGTGGAGGTTGCAGTGAGCAGAGATCGAGCCATTGCACTCCATCCTGGGTGACAGAGTGAGACTCCGTCTTAAAAAAGAAAAAAAATGATTTGCTCCATACTTCAAGGTTATCGTCCCTCTCCTGTTTGGGGTGGTCCCTTTTCTGTCTCTCCCACTACTCTAACACTCCTCCCTCTGTCAGGAATCTCTCCTCCCTCTGTCAGGAATGACCTCTTCCCTGATTACACTTACACTTTCCCACCCCAGCCCAGCCTCTTCCTTCTCTATCCACTCCCCATCATTTCCACCTCCTGCCGGTTAGATTCTTCCCGTCTCACTATTTCTCTGCCCCCACCCCCACCCCTGGCCAGTGTCTTTCCTTACCCCTCTTCTGCCTAACAAAATCTATTAACTCTCACCCCTCCTGCATTTTCCTTCTCTTTAGGACAGTCTCATTTTCAGAATCCCGTGACAATAATGATTTCTATCACATCATTCATTTCTCTTCCCTCCATCTCATGATGGTCTTTCCCTCTTTCCTGCTCTCCACTGATTTCTTCCCACACTACCCCATCTTGAAAACCGTGATGATCCCCCCTCAGCATGGTAGTCTCGTCCACCCTGAAGGTACACCCTACCTCCCCACCAGGTCCCAGGCCACATCCTCTTACTTGAAGTAGCCTTCCCTACCAGGAGCACACATGCATCCTTGTCACTGCTGCAGGTCTTCATTTGGCCATGGCACCTGCTCCCCGCCGCCGTACATATTTCGCAGTGTAGTGGGCACCCTGCAGTGTAGACAGAGGGCGAGGCTGTAGTCATGGGTGGTGTGGTCTTCGGACCACGACTTTGACTTAGGACTTTTGTGTCCTGAGAGAGGAGGGATGAGCAGCTCCCTGGTTTTTCATGGGCGGGATGTTGACCGCTGCCCAAGGAACTGTCCAGAGTCGGACGAAGAAGCAGTGGTGATGCCAGCAAAGCTGCTTCCAGGGGCGGGAAGCCACTCCACCATGAAGCCTGTTTGCCTAATTACATGGCTGGGGATTTTGGATACCAGGGTCCTCTGAGAAAGCTCAGGGGCAGGGAGGGGTCGTGACGGAGGTTTCCATGGACTTTTGTGAAACTTCAGGTCCAGCTGGTTCTTGAATGTGGGCTTCTCCTCCTTGAAGGTACCATGTAGGTCTTGTAGACAGCGGGAGCTCAGGCAGGGGGCCCTGAGGCTGGGGTCTGCATCCCAGGTCAAGCAGGGAGAGTGAGGACCAGGATGGCAGAGGACTTGAACTTCTTGGTCCTGAGAGAGGGGACAACTAGGAGCCCAGATACCTGGGTCCTGGGGAAAGTGAGGCTTGCCTGGACTCCTGTGTGCAGGGGAGGAGGGGGCTGGGGCTTGAACTTCTTAGTCTAAGGAGAAAGGAAATCTCTCTCCCTCTTTTAAAAAAAATATCATATTATATTAATTTATTTTTTTGAGATGGAGTTTTGCTCTGTCACCCAGGCTGGGGTGTGCAGTGGTGCGATCTTGGCTTACTGCAACCTTTGCCTACTGGGTCCAAGCAGTCCTCTCACCTCAGCCTCCCAAGTAGCTAGGATTACAGGGACCCATCACCAAGCTCAGCTAACTTTTTTTGTATTTTTAGTAAAAATGGGGTTTCACCATGTTGGCCAGGCTGGTCTCGAACTCCTGACCTCAAGTGATCCACCCGCCTCGGCCTCCCAAAGTGCTGGGATTACAGGCATGAGCCACTGCACCTGGCCTTCTCCCTCTTTTTTTAAAATAATTATATTTTTAAAGATTTCCCTTTCCAGCCATGCTCTCATCTGATTTCCTAGAATTGAGATGTGTTTGGGATCCTTCCTGGAGGATGGAGGATTCAGAGCCCACCAAGCCCCTCTCTCAGGGATCCAATCACAGGACCTTTTCTTCTCTGGGACCCCCAGGCTTTCTCTTCCTTTACCCTTGGCCTCTTCCATGAATCTGAATTTCCAGAATGCCTCCCCGTTCACCTTGAGGACTTGCTGAAGGCTCTCTCTCTCTCTCTCTCTGGGACCTCTCTCTTCCTGAGGTCCCAGAGACAGTTCAGGTCCCTTGTCACTTACCAAAACCCAGGAGGGTGCAGAGCAGCACAAAGGCCAGCAGAAAGGTCCTTGGTCTCCTGGAGGGCCTCATGGTGTGTGTATCAGCAGTACTTGGTCCCCAGCTTTTATAGGAAGCTGAGGAGGGGCGGGTCTGGACCCACATTCACCCTACGGGGAGAAATAGCTGAGGTCAGAACCCAGGGCAGTCCTCTGTGGCCTCCGGGTTGGGAAGGCGGAACCAGAATCCAAAAGTGACCTGGGCATCTTGTGCCCAGCCCCCCACCTCCATGGAGACCCCAGGAGTCTGGGCTTCCATCCCCCTCTTCCATTAGAACCCAGAAAGTCGCTACTCTGTTTTCTCACCTTCCCACGGCCCATTGTTGTTTGTTTGTTTGCTTGAAGACCAAGACGGAGTTGGGCCTCTTGATTCCCAGTGGCTGCAAGAACTGGGATTCCCTCTCCTTCTCTCTCTTCCCCTCTCCTCCCAAGGAAGCACCCAGTGTGGGTAGGGCCCCACCTTGGAGCACCCAGCATGTCCAGGCTGGTCCTGCGGGTGCGGGGTGCCTTGTCTCCCTTCCCCTCTCTTCATGTGCTTGGCTCACATTCCTTGTGTGTTTGGGCTGTCTCCAGCTGCGACCCCACCCAGGGCTGCACCCTTGGGTCTCCAAGGGACCTAATGAACAGAGGGATGTCTGTCAGCAGTCATAGGCGGCGTAGTAAAAGACAGATGCCCACAGTCCACATATTGGGAAACTGAGGCTTTTGTGGAAGAACTCCAGGATAGGGGTGTGTGTGTGGGGGGGTGGGGGTTGGGCACATGCTTTGTGTTATATTTAGGACGCTGAACCCTTCTCTTTTGGCCTTAGGCATAAGGCTGAGAGAGATCTGCTAATTTTTTTCGGGCGTGCGCGCGCGTGTATATGTATATGTGCGTGTGTGTGTGTGGCAGGGGGACAGAGAGAAGAGTGCAGCCACCTGAGCCATTTGAGGAGATCCTGTTGCGTAGAATCCAGGTTCCCTACGAAACTACGAAAATTCACTCAGATTTGCTGTCCTAGCCCAGCGCGGTCGCTCATGCCTGTAGTTCCAGCATTTTGAGAGGCCGAGGCAGGTGGATCGCTTGAGCTCAGGAGTTCGAGACCAGTCTGGGCAACATGGCAAGACCCGCCGCCCCCTCACCCCATGTCTCCACAAAAAATACAAAAATTAGCCGAATGTGGTGGCGCGTGCGTGTAATCCCAGCTACTTAGGAGGCTGAAGTGGGAGGATCCCTTGGCCCCAGGAGACAGAGGTTGCAGAAAGCCGAGATCCTGCCACTGCACTCCATCCTGGGTGAGAGAGCAAGACCCTGTCTCAACAAAAAATTAAAAAAAAAAAATAATAATAATACAGCAAAAAGATTTGCTTTCTCGGCTTCAGTGTGGGCGGTGACTCCATCGTCCAATGAGAATGGCGAATTTCTTCTAGACACCAATCCCGGAGGTCGCTTCTGTTGCTAGGCTCCCAGAAAGCAGGGTTCGGACGCCATTGGGAGGCGAGGCTAGAGCGGGGTTGTGTGGGCGGAGGGAGGCGGGGCTGGAGGAAACGCTCGTTGCTAAGGAACGAGAGGCGCGACTGGGCTTGCGCAGTGTCGACGCCGGCGCCGGCGCGCCGGGGTTTGAAAGGCCCGAGCCTCGCGCGCTTGCGCACTTTAGCCCGCGCAGGGCGCACCCCACCCCCTCCCACCCTCCCTGCCCCTCGGACCCCATACCCTACCTCATCCTTCTGGCCAGGCGAAGCCCACGACGTTGACATGCCGGAGATCCGCCTCCGCCATGTCGTGTCCTGCAGCAGCCAGGACTCGGTGAGGGACCTGCATGGGGGAGGTTGGAAGACGTGAGGGAATTAATGAGGATAGCTCTTAAAATAAATTTTGGGGTTCTCTTGGAAGTCTAAGGAGAGTCATGGGGGAATTTCCAGGAGGCTAAAAGTGAATTGTGGAGAGATGTTGAATTAGGGACGTTCCGGCGTCTAGGGAACTTCCGGAGAGAAAAGGAGGAATAGGGAAGTTTTCTTGGAGAGCCCATAGGTGAACTTCCACGGGAAAGTGTTGTAGGGGAAACCCCAGGCAGAGTGTGGCGGGATTAACGGGAGAGCTTAAATCTGGGGGATCGTAGAGGCCTTGGGAGGACTCAAAGGAATATCTGAGGGCTGGAGGCCTAGCTGTCATCTCTGTACCCTAATTCTCTTCTCCCACTGTTGTTTCCAGACCCACTGTGCAGAAAATCTTCTCAAGGCAGACACTTACCGAAAATGGCGGGCAGCCAAGGCAGGCGAGAAGACCATCTCTGTGGTCCTACAGGTGATCCTGCCACCTCACCTCCTCCTCACTAGGAGTCTGGAGTCCGGGGTTCCAGATTCTGCTCCTGAGCCAACTGGCAATGGGTTGAGTCACTTTCTTTGCTGGGCCTCAGCTTCCTTACTTGGAAAATGGGCAGCATAATCCCTGTGCCCCTCAGCAGAGAGGAAAGGAGACCCCAGGATTAAGTCCAGGATGACCACAGGAATCAATGTGTGGTCCTGGGCAGGTGGCATCTACTTTCTAGGTTCCAGTTTCCTCAGCTGGAACAAAATGAATCATTGCCACGTACCCTGCCTCCTGCAGCCAGTGGGCTCAGGGCTGGAAGGTGTCCGGGAAGGTCATCTAAGCCAATCAACTCCACTTTAAAGAAGGGGAAACTGGCCGGATGCTGTGGCTCATGCCTGTAAACCCAGCACTTTCAGAGGCTGAGATGGGAGGATTGCTTGAGCTCAGGAGTTCCAGACCAGCCTCGGCAACATATCAAGACTCTGTCTCTATTTTTATTAAAATAAATAAATTTTTTTTTTTTTAAAGAATAATAGGCCAGGTATGGTGGTTCACACCTGTAATCCCATCACTTTGGGAGGCTGAAGCAGGAGGATCGCATGAGCCCAGGAGTTTGAGACCAGCCTGGGCAATAGAGTGAGATGTCATCTCTACCAAAAGTTTATAAATTAGCTGAGCATGGTGGTGTGCACCTGCAATACCAGCTACTGGGAAGTCTGAGGTGAGAGAATTGCTTGAGCCCAGGAGATGGAGGCTGCAGTGAACTGAGATTGTGACACTGCACTCCAGCCTGGGCACCAGAGTGAGACCCCCAAAATATAAAAAATAAAAGAATAATAATGAGAGCTAACATTATTCACCGTTACCTGCCAGTCACTGCTCTACACACCTTACGCACATGGATTAGCTCATTGAATCCTCATAAAAAACCCCAAGAGGCAGGCTCTGTTATCCCCACTTTTACAGATGAGGAAACTGAGGCCCAAAGAAGTTATACAATTTGCCTGACAGTCAGTCTTTTATTTATCTATTGAGACAGAGTCTCACTCTGTTCCCAGGCTGTAGTGCAGTGGCATGATCTTGGCTTGGCTCACTGCAGCCTCTACCTCCTGGGCTCAAGTGATCCTCCCACCTCAGCCTCCTGAGTAGCTGGGACTGCAGGTGTGCACCACCGTGCCTAGCTAGTTTCTTTTGTATTTTTTTAGAGATGGGGTTTCCACCATGTTGCCAGCCTGGTCTCAAACTCCTGGGCTCAAACAGTCCTCCTGCTTCAGCCTCCCAAAGTGCTGGGATGACAGGCATGAACCATTGTTCCTGGCCTGGGGGCTGCTTTATGACTATAAGGAGCAGAACACTCTGTGGATAGTGCTAGGGTGAAGGAAAAATTAACCTTTTGTGAACGGGCAGTCATTCAGCAAATATCCACTCCTCTCCCTCCTACTGGAGGGGGAGTATATTTCCCTGCTCCATTGATGGGTTTGACCATATGATTTACTTAATGGAATTTCAGCACATCTAACTTCAGCAAGGGCCTTAAATGCACTTGGCTTTTGTGCTCCCATGATATGCCGTGAGACATTTGCCAGGTTACTGCTAATCCCAGAAAACTGTGGAATCTCATGGAAGAGACCTGAATCCTCCCAAACTGCAGCCAAAGCAGCCATCCCACAAACTCTTATAAGAATGCTTGTTGGCATAAGTCTCAGTTTTCATGTTGGGAGGTCGAGGTGGGTGGATTGCTTGAACCCAGGAGTTTAAGACCAGCCTGGGTAACATGGGGAAACCCTATGTTACAAAAAATACAAAAAATAGCTGGGCGTGGTGGTGCATGCCTGTAGTCCCAGCTACCAGGGAGGCTGAGCAGGGAGGATTGATTGAGCCCATAAGGTTGAAGCTGCAGTGAACTGTGATGGTTTCATTGCACTCCAGCCTGGGAGACAGAGTGGGACTGTGTCTCAAAAAAAAAAAGTCTCAGTTTTAGGATTATTTGTTACACAGCATTATTAAAGTGTAAGTTAATACAACTTGGTTGTTTTAAACCACTGAGATTAGGGACTCCTTTGTTACTGTAACATCATCTAGTCTATCCCAATTGATGTCAGTGTTTAGTGCCTGTCAACTAATGGCCTCCACTTCCCAGGTTCAAGTGATTCTCATGCCTCAGCCTTCTGAGTAGTTGGAATTTACATGCCTGGCTAATTTTCATATTTATAGTAGAGGCCGAGTTTCACCATGTTGGCTAGGCTGGTCTTGAACTCCTGACCGCAGGAGTTCAAGGCAAATGAGCACCAAATGCTAATTTAAGTGATCCACCCACCTTGGCCTCCCAGAATGTTGGGATTACAGGCATGAGCCACCACACCTGACCTCAGTCTTTTAAACTGTGATAGATACAGGTTGCTGATAGTTTTAGTCTTGAGATCTAGATTCAAGCCCCCAGCTCTTCCTCTTACTCGGTGACCTCAAACAAATTGTTTCATTTCTCTAACCTGTTTTCTCATGTGTCCATTGGGAATAATGACATCCAAGCCTGGAGTTGTGAAAATTCGGTGACATAATGTCTGCACAAGTGCTCTGTCAACATGTAGGTGTTTGTGTAGAGGGAGGGATTCGTGTTTTTATTACTTAGTGGGTGATGATTCCACTGGGCTCTGTTATGATCAAGTGACTCCAGGGAAATCACATTTCATTCTGTTACCCCAGTTGCTGTGGAAACAGAGTGACTGGAGGCAGAAGAGACAGAACCTGTCTCTGGCCTGGGAGAGACTGAGGGAGTATTGTAGCTGTCACCAACATGGTAGACCCCAGAGGGAGCAGCTTGGGGAGGTGATGTGTTTCAATTGGCATGTCCAGGTTCGATGTGACTTTGGGACATTCAAGGGATGGCATCCAGGAGGCAGTTGGGGATCACATGTGGAGCTGGAGATAGAATGTGTGGAAGCTGTCAGTGCAGGGAAAGAACCTATAGACTCAGGAGTAGATGATGGATTTATTTGTTCATTCACTCATTTATTTAGTCAAGTATTTATTAGGTGCCTTCTGTAGGCCACAGCAGTACACAGCAGAAGACAAAAAGTATTCACTCTCAGTGGGGTGCAGTAGCTCACGCCTATAATCCCAGCACTTTGGGAGGCCAAGGTGAAGGGTCATTCAGCCCGGCAATTCGAGACCAGCTTGGGCAACACAGGGAAACCTCATCTCTACTAAAAATACAAAAATCTGCCAAGCGTGATGGCCCATGCCTGTGGTCCTAGCTACTCCAGAGGCTGAGGCGGGAGGATCACTTGAGCCTGGAAGATCAAGGCTGTAGTGAACTATGATTGCACCATTGCGCTCCAGTCTGGGCAACAGAATGAGATGCTGTCTCTTAAAAACAAAAGAAATTCAGTGTTGTGGAGCTTTCATGTTAGTAGGGAAAGACTGACAAATGAGTCAGTAAAACGTATGTTGGATGATGAGTGCTATGGAGGAACTTAATGAAGGGGAATGAGAGTGCCCCAGCTGGAGCTGGAGCAGTGGCAAGGATTTTTATTTAAATAGTAGGGTCTGGGAAGGCCTCCCTGAAAAGGGGACATTTGAGCAACATGAGCTATGTATGTATCTAGGGAAAAGACTCTGAAGCTGGCTTGTGACAGCAAGGAGGCCAGTGTGGCTGGGGTGGAGTCAGCCAGGGGGAAAGAGGTAGGAGATGAGGTAACAGGGTGGGACTGGGAACTCCTAAAAAACCACTTAAGGCCTGGAAAGCCATTGAAAGGACTTGAGCTTTTACTCCGGGTGAGATAGGAGCCACCGGAGGGCTCCGAGCAGAGGAGGGACAGGATCTGCCTTAGGCCTTCACAGGATCCTGCTGGCTCCATGTTGACAATCAACTGCAGGGGCCACACACAGGAGTAGGAGACCAGCATTGCAGCAGTTGTTTTGTTAACTTATTCCACATCAGAGATCCTTTGGAATGACTGGTTGCATCTGGCAATGACTAATTTGTGGGCTTCCTCTGGATTCATCAAATGCTAATTTTGATTCTTTTGACATAACTGATAAGGCAGACATTTCTGGCCACCAAGGCAGCAGGCTTAGCTCTGGGTTGTTTTGTTATGTTTTGAGATAGGGTCTCACTCTCTTGCCCAGGTTGGAGTGCAGTTGCAAAGTCATGGCTCACTGTAGCCTCAACCTCCTGGGCTCAGGCAATCCTCCCACCTCAGCCTCCCAAATAGCTGGGACTACAGACGCGTGCCACCAGGCCCAGCTAATTTTAAAAATTTTTCTTAGGATGGGGTCTCACTATGTTGCCCAGGCTGGTCTCGGACTCCTGGGCTCAAGCAGTCCTCCTGCCTTGGCCTCCCAAAGTGCTGGCATTACAGGCATGAGCCACTGCACCTGGCCACATCTGTGGGTTCTTCTACTTCCCTGCATCTTCTCCTCTAATCATTGTTACGCAACATCTGGATCTTACCACATGGGGCTTAGCCATCTGCTTATGACAGCCCCACACACCTGATTGTTTGCAGTAGCCACAGCAGGCTCTGTTGTCTGTTCATCACCTGCTCCTAGAGGGAAATGCCAACCTCTTTGCTAACTACTGCTGGGCTGGAGGGGTGGCTTGGACAAGACCCAGATATAACTCCGGTGTGTCACTGGAGGTGTGTCATTTTTAGAAGAAATGTTCATCAGCAATAGGGCCTATGGTCATTTTTGATTGTCATTGGTTTTCTAATCACTCAGTTTGCCACTGTGGTGTTTTAAATTTGTTTTTACTGTTTTTTGATGTGTAACATACATAGAGTGAAGTGAAGGTGTAAGTAAGTGTACAGCTCAGTGACTCTTCGCAAACTGCAGCCCTGTGTACTCCACACCCAGATGCAGCACAGAACATGCCTAGCCCCCAGCAGTTCCCTCAGGTTCTTCCTGTCAGTACCCGTGCAAGGGTAACCACTGTCCTGATTGTTAACAGCATGGATTCATTTTGCCTGATTTTGAATTGCATATAAAATGGAATCGTGTGGTATAAACTTTTCTTGTCTGGCTTCCCTTGTTATGTTTGTTCATTTCATCTGTGTCGTTGAGTGTAGCTGTAGATGGTTTATTGTGATTTTTTTTTTTTTCTGAGATGGAGTTTTGCTCTTGTTGGCCTGGCTGGAGTGCAGTGGCACAATCTCAGCTCACTGCAACCTCCGCCTCCCAGGTTCAAGTGGTTCTCTTGCCTCAGCCTCCCAAGTAGCTGGGATTACAGGCATGCACCACCACGCCTGGCTAATTTTTTGTATTTAGTAGAGACAGGTTTTCACCATGTTGGTCAGGCTGGTCTCGAACTCCTGACCTCTGGTGATCCACCTGCCTCGGCCTCCCAAAGTGCTGGGATTACAGGCGTGAGCCACCATGCCCGACTCCTATTGTCTTTTTTGAGACAGGGTCTCACTCTGTCGCTCAGGCTGGAGTGCAGTGGCACCATCTCAGCTCACTACAGGCTTGACCTCCCGGGCTCAAGCAATCCTCCCACCTCAGCCTCCTCAGTAGTTGGGACTACAGGCATGTGCCACTTCCCCAGTCTAATTTTTGTATTTTTTTGCAGAGATGGGGTCTCACTGTGTTGTCTAGGCTGGTCTTGAACTCCTGGACTCAAGCATTCCTCCTGCCTCAGCTTCTTAAATCCTTGGGATTACAGACATGAGCCACTGCGCCTGGCCTATTGTCATTTCTGTATAGTATTCTGTTGTATTGAGATAACTATTATGGTTTTATTTATTTATATTTGATTTTTTTTTTTTTTAAATGGAGTCTCACTATGTTGCCAAGGCTGGTCTTGAACTGTTGATCTCAAGTGATCCCCAGCTTGGCCTCCTGAGTAGCTAGGACTATAGGTGCACACCACCACACCCAACTAATTTTTTTTTTTTTTTAAGCTTTTTGGAGGCAGCTTCCTGAGTAGCTGGGATTACAGGGATTACAGACAGAGCCACAAAGACCTGGCCATTGTGGTTTTATTATATTTGCTTTCTGAATGGGTATTATATGCATAGAGTGCAAAATTCAAAAGGTACAAAAGGGTATACACTAAAAAGAAAATTTCCCCTCACCCTTTCCATCCCTCCCTGCTTCCTCCCCAACTCCTGCTCCCTCATTCTTCTCTCCTGATGCAACCACCATTAGCAGTTTTTTTGGGTGGTCTTCCTGGGTCATTCTGTACACATACAAGCATATATACCTACCCCCTCCATCCCTTTTAAAAAAATTCATAGTATATACACTGTTCCCTTGTGTGTTTTTTTTCAAGTAACAGTGTATTTTGGAGATGCACACTGCATGAAGTTCTACCTTATTTATTTATTTATTTGCTTACTTACTTTGAGACAGAATCTCGCTCTGTCACCCAGGCTGGAGTGCAGTAGTGCGATCCTGGCTCACTGAAACCTCCGCCTCCCAGCTTCAAGTGATTCTCCTGCCTCAACCTCCCTAGTAGCTGGGATTATGGGCACATGCCACCAGGCTTGGCTAATTTTTGTATTTTTGGTAGAGATGGGGTTTCCCCATGTTAGCCAGGCTGGTCTTGAATTCCTGACCTCAAGTGATCCTCCTGCCTTGGCCTCCCAAAGTGTTGGGATTACAGGCGTCAGCCATGCCGTGCACGGCCTACCTTATTCTTTTAAATGATGCATACAATTGCATTTCATGGCCGGGCGCGGTGGCTCACGCCTGTAATCCCAGCACTTTGGGAGGCTGAGGCAGGTGGATCACGAGGTCAGGTGTTCAAGACCAGCCTGGCCAAGATGGTGGAACCCTGTTTCTACTAAAAATATAAAAATTAGCCAGGTGCAGTGGCGGGCGCCTGTAATCCCAGCTACCTGGGAGGCTGAGGCAGGAGAATTGTTTGAACCCGGGAGGCAGAGGTTGCAGAAAGCCGAGATCGTGCCACTGTACTCTAGCCTGGGTGACAGAGCAAGACTCTGTCTCAAAAAAAAAAAAGAAAAGAAAAGAAAAGAAAAGATTGCATTTCATGGATGTGGAACAGATTTTTAGCAATATATCTCTCAGGAACTTTGCCTTCCTGTGCCATATTTGTTTCAGGAACAGTTCATATCATGAACTGTGTCTCCCTGAGAAAGCTGCATGCACACGAACCCAGGCCACAGGTGATAGTCATCTTGTGCCCTCATCCTCACAGCTGATACATACTGAGCGCTTATCTCTTATTTTGAGAAAAATTCACATAAAATTTACTGTTTTAACCATTTAAAGTGCACATTTCAGCTGAATGCGGTAGCTCACACCTGTAATCCCAGCACTTTGAGAGGCCAAGGCGGATGGATTGCTTGAGGTCAGGGATTCGAGACTAGGCTGGCCAACATGGTGAAACCCCGTCTCTACTGAAAATACAAAAATTAGCCGGGTGTGGTGGTGCGTGCCTGTAGTCCCAGCTATCCCAGCTATTCGGGAGGCTGAGGCAAGAGAATCACTTGAACCGGAAGGCAGAGGTTGCAGTGAGCTGAGATTGCACCACTGCACTCCAGCCTGGGCGACAGAGTGAGACTCCGTCTCAACAAAAAACAAAAATAAATAAATAAATAAATAAAGTGCACATTTCAGGGTTTTTTTTTTTTTAAGCATATTGACAGTGTTCTTCAACCATCTCCATTCTCTAATTCAGAATATTTTCATCACTCCAAAAAGAAACCGCATAACCATTAAGCAGTCACTTCTTATTCTCTCCCCAATGTTGCACTTGGCAACCACTGATCTACTTTCTGCTTCTCTGGATTTGCTTATTCTGGACTTATAAATGTATATGTGGTCTTTTACACTTAACCTTGTTACACTTTGCATAATGTTTCTGAGGTTCATCCATGTTGTAGCATATATCACAACTTCAGTTTTTTAAATAACTGAATGATATTCCATAAATATACTGTACAATGTTTATCTATTCATCAACTGATGGACATTTATTGGGTTGTTGCCATGTATATATAAACCTTTTTTTTTTTTTTTTTTTTTTTTGAGATTGAGTCTTGCTCTGTTGCCCAGGCTGGAGTGCAGTGGTGCAATCTCGGCTCACTGCAACCTCTGCTTCCCAGGTTCAAGTGATTCTCGTGCCTCAGCCTCCCGAGTAGCTGGGATTACAGGCGCATGCTACCATGCCCAGCTAATTTTTCTGTTTTTAATAGAGACGGGGTTTCGCCATGTTGCCCAGGTTGGTCTTGAACTCCTGGGCTCAAGAAATCCACCTGCCTTGGCCTCCCAAAGTGTTGGAATTACAGGCGTGAGCCACCACCCCCAGCCTCCATGTATAAACATTTTTATCAGATTTTTAAAAAGTATTTACTTACCTTTTTTTTTTTTTTTTTTTTTTTTTGAGACAGAGTCTTGCTCTGTCACCCAGCCTGGAATGCAGTGGCGTGATCTTGGCTCACTGCAACCTCCGCCTCCCGGGTTCAAGCAATTCTCTGTCTCAGCCTCCCAAGTAGCTGGGATTACAGGCACCCGCCACCATTCCTGGCTAATTTTTGTATTTTTAATAGAGATGGGGTTTTACCCTCTTGGCCAGGCTGGTCTTGAACTCTCCTGACCTTGTGATCTGCCAGCCTCTGCCTCCTGAAGTGCTAGGATTACAGGCCTGAGCCACTGTGCCCAGCCACTTTTTTTTTTTTTTTTTTTTTTAGATGGAGTCTCGCTCTGTCACCCAGGCTGGAGTGCAGTGGCATGATCTCGGCTCGCTGCAACTTCTGCCTCCCAGGTTCAAGTGATTCTCTGGCCTCAGCCTCCCGAGTAGCTGGGATTACAAGTGTACGCCACCACGCCTGGCTAATTTTTATATTTTTAGTAGAGACAGGGTTTCATCATATTGATCATGCTGGTCTCGAACTCCTGGCCTCAAGTGATTTGCCTGCCTTGGCCTCCCAAAGTGCTGAGATTACAGGTGTGAGCCACCACCGTGCCCAGCCTGTTGTTTTCTCTCGAGACAGAGTCTCACTCTATCACCCAGGCTGGTGTGTAGTGGCTCATCTCAACTCACCGCAACCTCCACCTCCCAGGTTCAAGTAATTCTTGTGCCTTAGCCTCCTGAGTAGCTGGGACTATTGAGGTGCATGTCACCACACCCAGCTAACTTTTTGTATTTTTGGTAGAGACAGGGTTTTGCTGTGTTGGCCAGGCTGGTCTCGAACTCCTGGCCTCAAGTGATTCTCCCGCCTCCACCTCCCACGGTGCTGGGATTACAGGCGTGAGCCAGTGCTCCTAGCCAGGACTTTTTTTATATATGAAGAAGAAATGTCAGGGAGTGCCTGTGCATGTTTAAAGTAGAAATAGTTATATATGCAGTAGGAATCATTCATTTAAAATACAAGCATCTCCATCCTACCACATTTAGTAGCCGTGCTGAATATTGTGGGAGAGGTAAAGATGTTGAGTTTGACTTGGATGGAAAGAAAGTTGACAACAGTGGTGGTATTGGACAGTGCTTTGCAGTCATGCAGTTGCGTCTGAAGTACTCTGCTAGTTATTAGCTTGTGTGCCATGTAAGCTATTGATTTAACCTGTCTGACCCTCAGTTTCCCCATCTGTGAAACTGGAGTTGTAACAGAACCTTCTATTTAAAGTGGTTTTGAGGCTTCAGTGATGCCCGGCCCACGCTTAGCCAAGTGTGGTGGACGGAACAGTGGTGCTCAAAAGATGTTCATGTCCTCATCCCCAGAACCTGGAAATATTTTAATGGCCAAAGGAGCTTTGTGGGTTTGATTAAATTAAGGATCTTGAGATGGGGAGAGTGCCCTGGATTATCCGGTGGGCCTCATGTAACCCCCAGAGGCCTTATAAGGGAAAGAGGGAGGCAAGAGAGCTGGAACCAGAGCTGTGAAGATGCAAGCAGAGCCTGGAGTGATGCCAGCGCTTTCAGCAGCTTTGAAGACGAGGAAGGGACTGTGAGCCAAGGAAGGCAGGTGGCCTCGAGAAGCTGAAGATGCAAGGAGATACATTCTCCTCTAGTGCTCCTGGAAGGAAGGAATGCAGCCCTGCTGCATCTAGATTTTAGCCCTGTAAGGCCCAGTTTCAGACTTTTGACCTCCAGATCTGTAAGATATTAAATTTGTGTGTGTGTGTGTGTGTGTTTTTTTTTTTTTTTGAGACAGAGTTTTGCTCTTGTTGCCCAGGCTAGAGTGCAGTGGTGTGATCTCGGCTCACTGCAACCTCCACCCCACAGGTTTAAGCAATTCTGTCTCAGCCTCCCGAGTAGCTGGGATTACAGGCATGCGCCACCATGCCTGGCTAATTTTGTATTTTTAGTAGAGATGGAGTTTCTGCATTTTGGTCAGGCTGGTCTCGAACTCCCGACATCAGGTGATCCGCCCGCCTCGGTCTCCCAAAGTTCTGGGATTACAGGTGTGAACCACTGCGCCCGGCCAGATTTGTGTTGTTTTTAGCCACAAAGTTTGTGGTAATTTGTACAACAGTAAAAGGAAACTCATACACCAAGCACCCGGCACATGGTGAGAATCTGAAAATGTTAGCCATGGTGACCCTCTTGTGACAGATGGGACACCCAGGCAAGCAGCAGAGAAGGGGCTCAACAGGGCCACTTGGTAAGGGAGGACAGAGCCAGAGTTACTGCTTAGTAACTCGAGTAGTAACTTCTGCAAACGGTTGCTGGGCGCCTGGTCTGTGTCTGTCTGTCCATCCATTGGGAATGCAGTAGAGGCCTGCTGTGTTAATGATATTCGCAGCTGACATTTATATAGTGTTTGCTCTGTGCCAGGCAGTATTCCAGGCACTTGATATGTTATTTCTCATTCTTGGTATGGATTTGAATGTTCTCAACAACTTTACGAGATAGACGTTGTTATTGTCCCCATTTCATAGGTTCGAAAACTGAGGCACAAGGGGTGAAATGAAACCATTTGCTCCAGGATCACACAGCAGGAAATCAGCAGAGCTGGGAAGGACCAGACACTGTTCTTGGCCTTGGGGACACAGTAGGGAACAACTCAGACACTGTCCTTGCTCTTGTGGAGCTTAGAAGTCTGGCGGGAGAGACAGATGCTAGACAAATACAAACAAAAAAGATGTAACTGGGTAACACCAGGCGGTAATCATGAAGAAAAGTAAAGTCGGGTGGGGAGATAGAGAGTAGCACCAGGTAGGGGGCGAGGTAGGCTACTTATGGTCTGAGGTGACATCTGAGTGGGCACCTGAAGCACAGAAGGCAAACTTTTACCCAGCTATGGATATTTTTGAGGGAAAAGTGGTCCAGGCAGGGGGATTGGCAGGTGCAGAGGCCCTGAGGTGGGAAGGAGCCAGACTGTTCTTGGCACAGAAGGGAGGCCGTTGTGGCTGGTGGAAAGTCACCAAATCTGGCCTGGGGAGCAGTCAGACTGGGACTTCTTTTTTGTTTGTTTGTTTTTTTGTTTTTTTGTTTTTTTGAGACAGAGTCTCACTCCATCGCCCAAGCTGGAGTGCAGTGGCCCAATCTCTGCTCACTGCAACCTCTGCCTCCCAGGTTCAGGTGATTCTCCTGCCTCAGCCTCCCCAGTATCTGGGATTACAGGTGCTCACCACCATGCCCGGCTAATTTTAATTTTCATATTTTTAGTAGAGACAGAGTTTCACCATGTTGGCCAGGCTAGTCTAAAACTCCTGACCTCAAGCGATTCACCTGTCTCAGCCTCCCAAAGTGCTGGTATTACGGGTGTGAGCCACCACACCCGGCCCAGACTGGGACATCTCATGAGCCCAGGCAGCACTGTACACTGCCCAGGGCCCAAGGCTGGGAGTGGTGGTGGAGGCAGGGGAGTGAGCAGGAGGTCTGCCGGCCTCAGCCTTAGGCAGGCCCTTCCTCCAGCACCATCTTCCTCCTCTAGCACGTCAGTGGTGTGATGGAGGAGCACGCGTGGACTGTCGCCAGCCTGCCTGGGTTCCGGTCCGGCTTTGCCACCCACCAGCTGTGAAGTTACATAACCACTTCCTGCCTCCGTTTGCTCATGTGTAAGATGGAGATAATTATAGCAACTGCCTGGCAGAGCCATTGCAGGAGAGTAGATACATGTATTATTAGCAGGAGTCTGGCACACCAGGAGCGCTCAGTGCACTCGGATGTTGGCTGCAGTTGTGGTTATAGTTGTTAATTCTGTGTCATCTCAACTTCCTTCAGAGGGAGGGTAAGTTTTTTTTTTTGAAGACAAGGTCTCATCACTCTGTTGCCCAGAGTACAGTGATGCGAACATGACTCACTGCAGCCTTGACCTCCCCAGGCTCAAGCGATCCTCCTTCCTCAGCCTCCTGAGTAGCTGGGACCACAGGTATGTGCCACCATGCCTGGCTAATTTTTGTAATTTTTGTAGAGACAAGGTCTGGCTATGTTGCCCAGGCTGGTCTTGAACTCCCAGCCTCAAGTGATCCTCCCACCTCAGTCTTCCAAAGTGCTGGTTATAAAGACGTGAGCCACTGCGCCTGGCCAAGGAGGGAGGGTTGTTACGACCATCTTCCCTTTTTGCATGTGAGGAAACTGCCTCACAGAGACGTTGACTACGTCACCCAAGGTTGTGCAGGTTGGAAATGGCATTGCTGTATTTGAGCCCAGGCCTACCTCACCCCAAGTTCAGGCTCCCTCCTCCCATACAGTGGTGTTCCTATTGATAGCAGTGTGCAGGTGATGTCTAGATGATCTGACAGGGAGGCAATAGAGCAGACTGGAGCATCTGTCATCACCAGGGGTGGGAGAGGGCAGTGTAGGGTGGTGGACTAGGTACCTTGTTGTTTTTTTTTTTTTTTTGAGACAGAGTATCGCTCTGTCACCCAGGCTGGAGTGCAGTGGCATGATCTCTGCTTACTGCAACCTCTGCCTCCTAGGTTCAAGAGATTCTTGTGCCTCAGCCTCTTGAAGAGCTGGAACTACAGGCATGTGTCACCATGCCTGGCTATATTTTATATTTTTAGTAGAGAAGGGGTTTTGCCATGTTGGCCAGGCTGGCCTCAAGTGATCCACTGCCTTGGCCTCGCAGAGTGCTGGATTTACAGGCTTGAGCCACTGCACCTGGCCTAGGTACCTTTGAGAGTTGTAATAATGCGTCATTCTAGGATCCTAATAAAAGAGCCCCACACTGGAAGGCAGGACACTTGCCTCAACCTAACTGCCTCCCGTGCCCGCACGGCCCTCACGGCTTTCTGCATCTTCATCTGTCAGACAGGAATGACAGATCCTTTGAGATGAGCCCTCCTACAGGTAGCTCTTTTCTTCTTTCAACAAATAGTTGTCTAGCACTGACTAATAATACCTCCTGACTGACAGCAGTTAATTGCCTACTCTTCGCCATGCCCTTTGGCCGTTATTTATGTGCATGATCCTAGATATGGTGGTCATTCCCATTTTACAGATGAGAAAACTGAGGCTCCAAAAGGTTAACTGGCATGGTCATACAGCTAGTGTGCAGCACAGCTGGGATCCAAACCCAGGAACCAGTGGTGAGCAAGATCGGACAAAGCCCCTGCCCTCAGGGAGGTTTCCTGGAGTCCTCTGCGATTGTGGGTGAGGGGTGACATGTGCTGTTTGTCTGCATGATGATTTGAATAAAGTTATAACTCTGAAGAGTACTTAGCAAGGAGAGCTCCATGGCGGCGTGTGATAGGCTGACCTGGTAGAGTCTGGAGAGGTCAGGGAAGCAGGTATGTGTGGGGTGGGCGCGTATGCATTCATTCAGTGACTATTTTGTGAGTTCCTGCTCCATGCCATACCCTGTGCTGCATGGAGGGGACACATGGCACCACTCAACCCTGGTGTGCCCCCTCACAGAGTTGACGTTACAGGGACATGGTGATCCAAAGGAGATTCATCCTGAGGTCCCACAGTGAGCCCAGAGGCAGAGCAGGCACTGACAGTGGCCTCTCTCTCTGCCCACAGTTGGAGAAGGAGGAGCAGATACACAGTGTGGACATCGGGAATGATGGCTCAGCTTTCGTGGAGGTGCTGGTGGGCAGTTCAGCTGGAGGCACTGGGGAGCAAGACTATGAGGTAAGCAGGGCTGTGAGATGGATCCCATACTGACCTCTGCCCCTCATGCTCGCATCATCGTCTCCCCTAGGGGCTGGGGCTGGGAAGACATGGGGCAGATGTGAGTCACACCTGATTGCTGCCCTCTGGAGGATCACCCAGTGTACGGAGGAGACAGAAGGCAGACACAGGGCGGTAAACTGCACATCAGGGAAGAGAGCAAGTTTGGATCATGGCTTAAAATGACACAAATGTATTATTTGACTGTTCTGGAGGTCAGAAGTCTGAAATCACTCTCACTGGGCTAAAATCTAGGTGTGGGCAGAGCCGTGTTCCTTCCGGAGGCTCTAGGGGAGAATCCATTTCCTTGCCTATTTCAGCTTCTAGAGTCCATCTGCCCTCCTCAGCTTGTGACCCTTCCTTCATCAAAGCCAGCACTCCTGTCACTCTAACGCCTGCTGCCACTTCCATTGTTACTTCTCCAACTCTGACTCTCTTGCCTTCTTTTTCTTTTTCTTTTTTTTTTTTTTTTTTTTTTGAGATGGAGTCTCGCTCTGTCGCCCAGGCTGGAGTGAGTGCACTGGCGTGATCTCGGCTTACTGCAGCCTCTGCCTCCTGGGTTCAAGCTATTCTTCTGCCTCAGCCTCCCGAGTTGCTGGGACTATAGGGCCCACCACCACGTCCGGCTAACTTTTTTTTTTGTATTTTTAGTACAGACAGGGTTTCACCATATTGGCCAGGCTGGTCTCGAACTCCTGACCTCGTGATCTGCCCGCCTCAGCCTCCCAAAGTGCTGGGATTACAAGCGTGAGCCACTGCATCTGGCCTTCTTTTTCTTTTGTTCATTTTTTTTTTTTTGAGACAGGGTTTCATTTCTGTTGCCCAGGCTGGAGTACAGTGGCGTGATCTCAGCTCACTGCAACTTCTGCCTCCGAGGTTCAAGCGATTCTCCCACCTCCGCCTCCCAAGTAGCCAGGGCTACAGGTGCACACCACCACTCCTGGCTAACTTTTGTTATTTTTTGTAGAGAGAGGGTTTCACTGTGTTGCCCAGACTGGTCTCAAACTCCTGGGCTCAAGCGATCCACCCACCCCAGCCTCCCAAAGTGCTAGGATTACAGGCATGAGCCACCACACCCAGCCCTCCTTTCTTATAAAGACCCTTATGATGACACTTGGCCCACCCGGATAATCCAGGGGCATCACTCCCATTTCAACATCTTCAAGTTCATCACATCTGCAAAGTGCCTTCTGCCACATTTCCAGATTCAGGGATTAGGATGTAGACATCTTTGAGGAGCTGTTATTCTGCCTGTCTCCTATGTTTTCTTCTAGAAGCTTTCTATTTTTAGATTTTACATTTAGATCTCTCTTTCATCTCAAGTGAATTTTTGTGTATTGTGTGAAGCAGGGGATAAGGTTTATTTTTTCTGTATCCTTTTTTTTTTTTTTTTTTTTTTTTTTGAGATGGAGTCTCACTCTGTCACCCAGGCTGGAGTGCAGTGGCGCGATCTTGGCTCACTGCAAGCTCCACCTCCCGGGTTCACGCCATTCTGCCTCAGCCTCCCAAGTAGCTGGGACTACAGGCACCTGCCACCACACCCGGCTAATTTTTTGTATTTTTAGTAGACACGGGGTTTCACCGTGTTAGCCAGGATGGTCTTGATCTCCTGACCTTGTGATCCGCCCACCTTGGCCTCCCAAAGTAGTGGGATTACAGGTGTGACCACTGCGCCTGGCCCTTTTCTGTATCTTTTTTATATGTTTGTTGACAATGCTTATTTATTTATTTTATTTATTTTAAGACAGAGTCTCACTCTGTTGGCCAGGCTGGAGTGCAGTGGCATGATCTTGGCTCACTACAACCTCCGCTTCCCAGACTCAAGGGATTCTCCAGCCTCAGCCTCCTCTGAGTAGCTGGGACTATAGGTGTGAACTGCCATGCCCGGCTAATTTTTTTAACAATTTTTTGTAGAAATGGGGTTTCACTACATTGCCTGGCTGGTCTTGAACTCCTGAGCTTAAAGTGATCCTCCCACCTTGGCCTTCCAAAGTATTGGGATTACAGGCCTGAGCCACTGCACCTGGCTGAAAATACTTTAAAAAAAAAAAGAAGACTTCCCTTTTCTCATTGAATCATTTTGACTCCTTGTTGAGAATTAATTAACCATATGTATGGGTTTATTTCTGTACTCTCTTCTCTGTTCCATTGATATGTATATTTTTCTTTATGCCAATACCAAACTGTCTCTTTTTTTAACCATATATTTCATTTTATTTACTTATTTATTTATTTATTTATTTATTTGAGATGAGAGTCTCACTCTGTTGCTCAGGTTGGAGTACAGTGGCATGATCTCAACTCACTGCAACCTCTGCCTCCTGGGCTCAAGTGATCCTCCCACCTCAGCCCCCCAAGTAGCTAGTGGGAGCCACCATGCCCGGCTAATTTTTAAATATTTTTTGTAGAAATAGTGTTTCACTATGTTGCCCAGGCTGGTCTTGAACTCCTGAGGTCAGGTGGTCCACCTGCTGCGGCCTCCCAAAGTGCTAGGATTACACATGTGAGCCACTGTGTGTACCTGGCCTACTCTTTTTTTTTTGAAACAAGGTCTCACTTTGTCACCCAGGCTGGAGTGCAGTGGCACGATCTCAGCTCACTGCAGCCCTGTCCTCCCAGGTGCAAGTGATCCTCCTGCCACAACCCCTCAAGTAGCTGGGACTACAGGATTGCACCACCATGCCCAACTTTGCACTAGTCAGTGTGACAAGGTGAGAAAAAGAAGAAAGAAAACTATCTTTTTTCACAGATGACGTGATTGTCTATGCAGAAAATCCCAAGAGATCTAGACAAACTACAAGGTTTAGTAAGGGAAGGTCACAAGATGAGAAGTCAATACACAAAATCAACTGTATATTACACATCACTTCTGTGGTATTCTGGCCAAAGTGTGCAACCTAAATTAATCACAAGGAAACATCAGATATTTTGTACAATAAGTGATATCTGACAAAAATCACTGACCTCTACTCTTCAAAAACATCAAAGGCACAAACCCAAAGTCACAGGAGCCTTCCTTCCTTCCGTTCTACGTTCTCCCTCCCTCCCTCCCTCCCTCCCTCCTCCTTCCTTTTTTTTTTTTTTTTTGACACGGAATTTTGCTCTTATTGCCCAGGCTGGAGTGCAGTGGTGCAATCTTGGCTCACTGCAACCTCCGCCTCCCAGGTACAAACGATTCTCCATCTTAGCCTCCCAAGTAGCTCAGATTACAGGCCTGTGCCACCATGCCTGGCTAATTTTTTTGTATTTAGTAGGACAGGGTTTTCCCACGTTAGTCACCAGATGATAAATTCAGCTTCCCTGTCGGCTCCAAATCAGGCCTTTTATAAACAAGTATAGTCAAGGTCAGGAAGAAAGCTTCCCTTCTGTATAATTGTCTTTCTTGTTTCCTTTGCACAATCAGCTGCGCACAAAGAGAGCTATAGTTATGTTCTGTTTTTCTCAGCAAAAGGCTTTATTGTCCAATTTTATAAATTTCACAGCATGTCAGTTAGAAAAGAGACTAAGTCAGTAACAAAATATACCCAACCAAAAGTGGCTGCATTCATCTTTTTTTTTTTTGAGATGGAGTCTCACTCTGTCGCCAGGCTGGAGTACAGTGGCGCGATCTTGGCTCACTGCAACCTCCACCTCCTGGGTTCAAGTGATTCTCCTGCCTCAGTCTCCCAAGTAGCTGGGACTACAGGCATGCGCCACCACGCCCAGCTAATTTTTTGTATTTTTAGTAGAGACAGGGTTTCACCGTGTTGGCCAGGATGGTCTCGATCTCCTGACCTCGTGATCTGCCTGCTTTGGCCTCCCAAAGTGCTGGGATTACAGGTGTGAGCCACTGTGCCCAGTCTTTTTGTTTCGTTTTTTGTTTTTTGGCAGAGTCTTGCTCTGTCACCCAGGCTGGAGTGCAGTGGCACAATCTCGGCTCACCATCACCTCCAACTCCTGGGTTCAAGTGATTCTTGTGCCTCAGCCTCTCGAGTAGCTGGGATTATAGGTGCCTACCACCACGTCCAGCTAATTTTTGTATTTTTGGTAAAGACGGGGTTTCACCATGTTGGTCAGGCTGGTCTTGAACTCCTGGCCTCTTGTCCCCCAGGCTTAAGTGCAATGGTGCCATCTCAGCTCACTGCAACCTCTGCCTCCTGGGTTCAAGCAATTCTCGTGCCTCAGCCTCCCGAGTAGCTGGGACAACAGGCGCCTGCCACCATGCCTGGCTTAAGTTTTGTATTTTTAGTAGAGATGGGGTTTTACCATGTTGGCCAGGCTGGTCTTGAACTCCTAACCTCAAGTGATCCGCCTGCCTTGGTCTCCCAAAATGCTGGGATTACAGGCGTGAGCCACCGCGCCTGGCCTCAGCTTGGGTTTTTCAATGCAGATTGCTAACATGAATTTCTACTCTAAATTCCTTGAGAGAACAGACTTTTGAGGAGTTCTCCAGAGAAGAATTTTCACCTTTTGTTTGGTGTCCCCCCAAGCTAAGGCCAAGACAGAAAGGCCTCCCAGGGACTCTTTCCACAGGCTCATTTCCCCTTCATGTAACTAGTGTGGGTGTTGCCTTTGGGGAGTCCTCAGTTCTATGCAATGTGGTGAGGATCTCTGAAATGCCACTCTCACTTGCTTGAAGCCTAGGTTTTCTCTCTTGTTCTCTTTCACCGCCACATGCATAACCCTTAAAGATCAAGTTCTAGCTGGGTATGGTGGCTTACACTTGTACTTCATAGCTCTGGGAGGCTGAGGTGAGAGGATCATTTGAGGCCAGGAGTTCAGGACCAGCCTGGGCAACACAGCAAGACCCTGCCTCTACAAAAAATAAAAAATTAGCCAGGTGTGGTGTCGTGCATCTCTAGACCCAGCTACTCAGAGGCCAAGGTGGGAGAATCACTTGAGCCCCAGAGGTCGAGGCTGCAGTGAGCTATGATTGCACCACTGCACTCCAGCCTGGGTGACAGAGAAAGATCCTGTCTCTTAAAAAAATAATAATAATAAATAAAATCAAGTTATTTGCCACCTGGGATCAGCACCACGACAAACTACCAACATTAGTACTGCCTGGTCAGTTAGGGTCCTGCCAGGAGACTAAAACCACACCAGTTATTTTAACAGATAATTTGATAGAACCAGTAACTAGGTGTTACTAGAAGACTAAGATATGAGGGAGAAGCAACTGCAGGGAGTAGCTACCACTCCCAGGGTTGGGGGAACAAAAGAAAGGGGCAGGAATTATTGAAACGTAGATGTTTGGAAACTTGAAGGTGGGGCCCCAGGAGCTGAAATTCAGGTCATTTGAGGAGGGCTTCCTCCCCCACTGGCTGCTGAGAGGGGCTGAATGAGGCTGTTTCTGGAGGTATTGGGACACTGCAAACTGGATTCATCTGCTGCTGCAGGCAGGAACCACTGCAGCAGCAGAAGCTTAACTGGGGGTGATGCTCGCAGGATCTGCAAATGCGCGAGAAGCAGGTACCTCCTCCCTCCCGCAGCCTTGCAGCCTCTCTCTCTCACTCCCCCTATTGGCAGAGCCTGGTCATGATCAGCTAGGGAAGCAGAAATGTGGTTTGCCAAGTGCGGGCCCAGATCACAGAGATGAGTTGTAGAGGGTAGGTTTGAGCTGAGAAACAATCACTTGATGCTTAGTGCAGCTCGCCTGACTCTCTGGATTCTGTTCTCTCATTTCCAGCCTCTAGTAATTCCCCTTGCCTTTCCACTGACTCACGTGTGCATTTCCAAAAGGTGTTTGAATATTGTGCCAGTTTCCTGAATATTTTCTGCCGGGAAAGTTCCTTAGGACATGTAGCCCGCTGTATTGCCAGATATGGAAGACTCCATGGGAGAATTTAGATAAGGGTCGCTCACATCTGGAGGATAAAAAGATCCCTCTGGGGCCTGTGTCAGGGCAGGACTGACTCAAGGCCTAGAAACAAAGGGTCTGGAGACATGTAGGCCCAAGCTACATTCTAGTGACTCCCAGTCCCCTATGTGGGCCCTGTGCCCTCTTCCCCAGCCCCTAGAAGCTCTCATCTAAGCCAACCTGTCCTGGTTCTCATGCACTGTGGCTTCTCCCACTCAGGTCCTTCTGGTCACCTCATCTTTCATGTCCCCTTCCGAGAGCCGCAGTGGCTCAAACCCCAACCGTGTTCGCATGTTTGGGCCTGACAAGCTGGTCCGGGCAGCCGCCGAGAAGCGCTGGGACCGGGTCAAAATTGTTTGCAGCCAGCCCTACAGCAAGGTACCTAGGGTGGGAGCCAGGGTGCAGAGTCCTTGGTCCTGGGCAAGGAGGGAAATAAGGGCCAATATTGAGTCCCATAGGGCTAGGAGGAGTAGACAGCTGGTGTCCCATGGGATTATGGGGAGGCTGGGTCCCTGCGTTCCCTGAAATGGGTTTGGGATCTTTCCTGTAATGAGAAGTTTCATCTCCCGGAGGGAATCTAGGAAGGGTGAACTGCAGCATCTCAGAGGGGAATCGGAGGAGGGGAACTGACTTGTTAGAGAGGTGGCCTAGTAGAGTGGGCCTAGTAGTTAACATCAGGAGATCTGGAGTCTGATTACTGAGTTCACGTCCTGGCTATACCATTTTTTAGCTGTGTGATCTTGGGCAAGTGACTTACGCTCTCTGGGCCTCCATTTCCTGATCCTTATAGGGTTGCTGTAGGTTAAGGGATGCTAAAAGCTGTGGTAACAGTGAGACTGGAGTATGTGATGATGCCACACACTAAAGGTGTGCTTCTTGCCCAGGTAACTGTCCTGGGGAGTGTTTAGCCTGTCAGCTGGCTTCTCCTTTTGAGGTCATGCAGGCACCCAGGCTTCTCCTATTTTCTGGCTCCGCATCCAGCTGGCAGAGGAGGAGAGAGCCTGGAACACTTCTGTGTTCTGGAAGTGGCATGCAGCACTCCTTCCCATTCCACAGGCAGGAGTTTGTGCATAGGGCAGTGGATTCGCTGGGACACCCAGTAGACTCTGCCAATTGCTCAAAGAGCTAATGCGTGAAAAGGGCTTGGAGCCAGACTCAGAGTTAGGGCTCAGTCATAACAGCTTAATCCTATAATTGTCATCACCATCACCAGGGCTCCTCCTTCAACATGGGTGTTCATGAGAGGGAAAGAGCCAGGAAGGGGTTTCCCTGAGTGAAAAGGGTCTTGGGGCCTGGCCTCTGTCCTTGGGCCAGACTCCCTGACTCTCACCTCTCCTTTCCCAGGACTCCCCCTTTGGCTTGAGTTTTGTACGGTTTCATAGCCCCCCAGACAAAGATGAGGCAGAGGCCCCATCCCAGGTAAGCTGTACCCATCACTCCCCATGGCCTTCTCCCTGCCTCTCCACCCCCACCCGCCAGCAGCCCACCTATATACTGACCTTGCGGGACCTTAGAAGGTGACATTGACCAAGCTTGGCCAGTTCCGTGTGAAGGAGGAGGATGAGAGCGCCAACTCTCTGAGGCCAGGGGCTCTCTTCTTCAGCCGGATCAACAAGACATCCCCAGGTGAGCTCAGACAACCTGGGTCCTGAGTGAGTAGGGTTGAGACCTAGACTCGTGGGTCTGAGGGTAGAGGGGGCTGGGGCTCAGATTCCTGGGTCTGAGGGAGGACGGTAGTGGAGTCCTGGACTCCTGGGTCTCAGGGTGGAGGAAGGTGGGCCTGGCCTCTTGTGTCCTTAGGGATGAGAGGTTTGGGGGCTGGGACTCCTGGATCATGGGTGGGTTTTGGCAACAATACTCTGTGTCCCATAGATAGGAGTGAAAGGGTCTTGGGGCTCAGCCCTCTCATCCTGGATCCACTTTCTCCCTTCATAGTCACAGCCAGCGACCCGGCAGGACCCAGCTATGCAGCTGCTACCCTCCAGGCTTCTAGTGCTGCCTCCTCAGCCTCTCCAGTCTCCAGGGCCGTAGGCAGCACCTCCAAGGTGAAATCATCAGACTTTGGTGGGATGGAGGAGGAGAGAAGCTGGAGGCCTCAATCCATCCCCATCCCCTCAGCCCCAGGAGTCTCCCAAAGGGAAGAGGAAGTTGGATTTGAACCAAGAAGAAAAGAAGACCCCCAGCAAACCACCAGCCCAGCTGTCGCCATCTGTTCCCAAGAGACCTAAATGTGAGCTAACTAGATCCCTTGTTCCCACAGGGGCCTGTGCTCCTGTGTCCTAGGGGAAGAGGGGCTGGAGCCTGCTGTCCTGAATCTGAGGGAGGAAGGGCTGGGGGCCTGGACCCCTGGATCTGAGGGAGGAGGGGCTGGGGGCCTGGATTCCTGAATCTGAGGGAGGAGGGGCTGAGAGCCTGAACCCCTGGGTCTGAGGGAGGAGGGGCTGGGAGCCTGGACCCCTGGGTCTGAGAGAGGAGGGGTTGGGGGCCTGGACCCCTGGGTCTGAGGGAGGAGAAGTTTGGCTCTGGACCCCTGGGTCTGAGGGAGGAGGGGCTGGGGGCCTGGACTCCTGGGTCTGAGGGAGGAGGGGCTGGGGGCCTGGACTCCTGGGTCTGAGGGAGGAGGGGCTGGGGTCCTGAACTCCTGGGTCTGAGGGAGGAGGGGCTGGGGCCTGGATTGCTGGGTCTGAGGGAGGAGGGGCTGGGGCCTGGACTGCTGGGTCTGAGGGAGGAGGGGCTGGGGGTTGAGCCCCAGTGGTGCTAACTGAATCTACTCTTTATCTTCTCCAGTGCCAGCTCCCACTCGTACCCCAGCCACAGCCCCAGTCCCTGCCCCAGCACAGGGGGCAGTGACAGGCAAATCCCGAGGAGAAGGCACCGAGCCCAGACGACCCCGAGCTGGCCCAGAGGAGCTGGGGAAGATCCTTCAGGGTGTGGTAGTGGTGCTGAGTGGCTTCCAGAACCCCTTCCGCTCCGAGCTGCGAGATAAGGCCCTAGAGCTTGGGGCCAAGTATCGGCCAGACTGGACCCGGGACAGCACGCACCTCATGTAGGCTTGCGCCCCACTCCCTGCACCACTGCAGTTTCTCCCCCAGCTCCCTGTGTCTCCTCCACCTTGTGCTTTCTCTGTGTCTACTATGCTGCATGCTTTCTCTCTCTCTCACTCACTTTCTTTCTCACCTGCACTCTGTAGCCTTTGTCTTCTCTCTGATTTTTGCATCTCTCCCTTGGTCTCCAACCTCTTGTTGTTTCTCCCACCTCAATCTCACGATCTGTCTGTCTGTCTCTCTCTCTCTCTGTCTGTCTCCCCTGTCTCATTCCCCTTTGCCCCTCAGATCACACCTAACTGTCATCCTCACTTCTGCCCCCCACCAGCTGTGCCTTTGCCAACACCCCCAAGTACAGCCAGGTCCTAGGCCTGGGAGGCCGCATCGTGCGTAAGGAGTGGGTGCTGGACTGTCACCGCATGCGTCGGCGGCTGCCCTCCCGGAGGTGAGGCCACACACACTAACCCTGCTCGTTATCCTGTGCTGGGCAATGCCAGGGATCTGGAGGGGAGTCAGACTGGGGCCAGCCAGCGGAGAACACAGGTGGTCCCAGCCCAGAGTCAGCAGACTCCTGAGAGGAGTGGGGCAGGGGCTGGGGTACTCCAGACGAGGGAAGGAGGACCTGCCTGGGAGGTCACAGAGGGCTCTGTGAAGCCTGCTTATCAGAAAAGGCTGGAGGAGTAGTTTGTGCAAAAACTCGGGGTGGGAGAACAAGTGCTAGGGTCCATATTCATTCATTCAAAGTGAATCCCAGTGCAGTGGCTCACGCCTGTAATCCCAGCACTCTGGGAGGCTGAGGCAGGCGGATCACTTGAGGTCAGAAGTTCGAGACCAGCCTGGCCAACATGATGAAACCCCGTCTCTACTAAAAACACAAAAATTAGCTGGGCATGGTGGTGCACGCCTGTAATCCCAGCTACTCGGAAGGCTGAGGCAGGAGAATCACTTGAACCTGGGAGCCAAAATCGTGCCACTGCACTCTGGCCTGGGTGACAGAGCGAGACTCCATCTCAACAAAAAAAAAAACCCAAAAACCAAAATGAGTCCCAGAAGCCCCTGCTTGGTGCCAGGCTGGACTGTGCAAGGCTGAGGATCCAGTCATCGAGCCCTGCCCTTGAAGGCTTCTCACTTTGATGAGGGATCAGAATTGTTGTAACAGTGCAGTGGAAGCCCCACAGGGTGGCCTGCAGAGAGCGAGGGGTCTTCAAGGTCCAGGAGAGGTTTTTCAGGCTGAGCAGAGGCAGAGAACATGCTGGGCAGAGGAGACAAGGTCAGGGCAGCCTGTTGTCTGCCTGGAGTTGTAGGTGAGGCTGAGCTTACACGGGGGCAAGAAGTGGTAGGAAAAATGGAGCAGTAGGAACCACAGAAGGCTTTGGACTGAGCAAAGGCAGGCTCAGATCTGAGGCCCATGGATTGGAGGGGAGACTGGATTGTACTCCGTGGCCTGAGTGTGTTCAGAAGTTAGCTGTACTTGGTATATTTGAGAAATAATTTGCCTTGAGGGATAGTGAGGCTGTGAGGTGGGTGGGCTCAGGTCAGAAGGGGCTTCCGGAGCCCGGCCTACACACTGGGCTCCATGCAGCTTCATAGAACGCTCATCTGTTATTCAGGAATCCAAACATCTCTAGAAGCTGAAAGTTTTTTTCTAGGTTCAGCACAAACTCATTTCGCTGCAGTCATCCTGAACTAATGTGAGGCTATTTGTGGACTTTTTTTTTTATCCCCTTAAGTGTGTCATGGTCTTAACTGCAGAAATATTAGTGGGTTTGATCATGGGGTGCTCCCCCAGGCCCTACTGGGAGTTTATGTAACAATCTGTACGCCAGCCATTTGCCTCTCTAAAATCTGAAAGATTCAAAATTCTGAAGCCCATCCGGCTCCAGGGGCCTCCTCTGTGAGCAAAGGGGAGTCACAGAAGGTTTGCTGGGGGCAGGGGCAGGCTCTGTTGGGAGGCATGAAGTGTCAAGGGGAGGCTGCTGGTGGGGACCCCTGGGTAGGTTGGGGCCTCAGGAACAGAAGAGGGGATGGGCTGGTGCTATATTTGGGGCAGAAGGAACCAGATTTGGGTTATTATCTGCCTCGGGGAGCTTAAGGAGGGCATGAAAGAAAGGGAAAAAGACAAAACAGTGTTGAATTTGCAACTGGTCTTAACAAAAAGAATTCACAAAGCATTTTATATTTTTAAAAATTCTGGTTTGTACTCATTTATAAAATAAAAAAAAAATTAACTATATGACACGGGCAACGTAATGAGACCCCATCCCTACAAAACGTGAAAAAAATTATCCAGGTGTGGTGGCACATACCTGTAGTCCTAGCTGCTTGGGAGGCTGAGGTGGTAGGATCACTTGAGCCCAGGAGGTTGAGGCTGCAATGAGCCATGATTGCACCACTGCACTCCAGTCTAGGTAGCAAATCAAGACCTTATCTCAAAAATAAAAATTCGGCTGAGTGAAGTGGCTCACGCCTGTAATCCCAGCACTTTGGGAGGCCAAGGTGGGCGGATCACGTGACATCAGGAGTTTGAAACCAGCCTGGCCAACATGGTAAAACCCCATCTCTATCAAAAAATACAAAAATTAGCTGGGCGTGGTGGCGCACACCTGTAGCCCCAGCTACTCTGGAGGCTGAGGCAGGAGAATCCCTTGAACCTGGGAGGCAGGGGTTGAAGTGAGTCGAGATCACGCCACTGCACTCCAGCCTGGGGACAGAGCGAGACTCTGTCTCAAAAAATAAAAATAAAATAAAAATTCAACTATAGAAGGAAGACCCCAAGAGGATGCCTCTCCATACCTAATAAGCACAAATTTAGGTTTTTTTAATCTTTGAATAGAGCACTTTGAAGAAAAAGTTAAGTAAACCTGCTATTGACTATTAATGAACTACTACATTTTAAATCCTCTGAATCTCCTGTAGGCACCGTTTTATGGGTGTGGCTTACCTAAACAACATCTCACCAGCTTTAAAACAACCAAATTAAATGCAGAAGGGTCTTAACATGTATGTCTCAGAAAAATGGAACTAATACATTCATTTGCGTCTGCATACCTTCCCTGTGGCTTAGGGCAGATTAAATAATCTCTCTGTGCCTTAGTCTCCTCACCTGTAAAATGGGGCCAAAAATAGCACCTACCTCAGGATTCAGTGACTCAGTATTTGTCACGTGCTACCTGGCATGTAGGAAGTCCCATGTAAGTGTCAACCTGCTACTGTTGTTACAGCTAGGAAAATCCTTTTCCTGGAATGTCAGTGGCTTAAGGAACCATGATTATAGTGTTGTAGTCTTTAAAATGTGTTTGCTTTGATATTTTCCCCTTAAATGGTGGGTATTTTCCTAATGAGAAACTGACTTTGAGTCTTAAAGGGGAAAGTTCTGATTTTTCGTTCCTTTCTGAATTGAGACATTTCTTCCCCAAGAGGGAGGGGAATGCTGGGTGCTGTGGTTCATGCCTGTAATCCCAGCACCTTAGGAGGCTGAGGAGGGTGGATCACTCGAGGTCAGGAGTTTGAGACCATCCTGGTCAACGTGGTGAAACCTCGTATGTACTTAAAAAACAAAACAAAACAAAAAACACAAAATTAGCCAGGCGTGGTGGCACACGCCTGTAATCCCAGTTACTGGGAAGGCTGAGGCAGGAGAATCGCTCAAACCCTGGGAGGTGGAGGTTGCAGTGAGCCAAGATCACACCACTGCACTCTATCCTGGGTGACAGAGTGAGATCTTGTCTCAAAAAAAAAAAAAAAAAGCTAGGAGTGGTGGCTCACGCCTGTAATTCCAGCACTTTCAGAGGCCGACGGGGGCAGATCATGAGGTCAGGAGATTGAGGCCATCCTGGCCAACATGGTGAAACCCTGTCTCTACTAATATACAAAAAGTTGGCCGGGCGTGGTGGTATGCACCTGTAATCCCAGCTACTAGGGAGGCTGAGGCAGGGGAGTTGCTCAAACCTGGAGGCAGAGATTGCAGTGAGCCGAGATCAGGCCACTGCACTCCAGCCTGGCGACGGAATGGACTCTGTCTCAAAAAAAAAAAAAAGAGGGAGGGGAAGAAAGGGGGTACCCAGGTCTGCAGGGCAGCTGGCCAGGCTGACTGGGTTCACTGGGGCCTTCCTGAGCTGGGAGAGAATGGGCTGGGAGCAAGACCATGAGGCCCACTAGAGAGAGTATTTAGTAAACGCCAGTGGCTGTTGCCTCCTGAACGCCCTCCCCACTTCCCTCGGGCCTGTTTGTCTGAGGCCCAATTTGTCCCCTAGGTACCTCATGGCAGGGACAGGTTCCAGCAGTGAGGAGGATGAGGCCTCTCACAGCGGCGGCAGCGGAGATGAAGCCCCCAAGCTTCCTCAAAAGGTCTGATGCCCCCTGTCCAGTGGGGGAGGGTGTAGTGGGAGGATGACATGAGTCTGCTGTGGCATCCCAAACTTCCCACTCCTGCCTCTTGCAGGTACCCCCCCATCACACCCACACTGTTCCTGCCCTCCTCACCCACCCACTATCCCTCCTTAGCGCCCCCAGACCAAAACCAAGCCCACTCAGGCAGCTGGACCCAGCTCACCCCAGAAGCCCCCAACCCCTGAAGAGACCAAAGCAGCCTCACCAGTGCTCCAGGAAGATATAGACATTGAGGGGGAACAGTCAGGTCAGACTCTGAGGGAGGAGGGGCTGGGGCCTGGGCTCCTGAGTCTGAGGGAGGAGGGCCTGGGGCCTGGACTCCTGAGTCTGAGGGATGAGGGGCTGGGGACCTGGACTCCTGGGTCTGAGGGAGGAGGGGGTGGGGGCCTGGGCTCCTGGGTCTGAGGGAGGAGGGGCTGGGGGCTGGACTCCTGTGTCTGAGGGAGGAAGGGCTGGGTCCTGGGCTCCTGGGTCTGAGGGAGGAGGGGCTGGGGGCTGGACTCTTGTGTCTGAGGGAGGAAGGGCTGGGTCCTGGGCTCCTGGGTCTGAGGGAGGAGGGGCTGGCGGCTGGACTCCTGTGTCTGAGGGAGGAAGGGCTGGGTCCTGGACTCCTGGGTCTGAGGGAGGAGGGGCTGGGGACCTGGGCTTCTGGGTCTGAGGGAGGAGGGGCTGGGGCCTGGACTCCTGGATCAGAGGGAGGAGGGGCTGGGGGCATGAGATACCTGGGTCTGTGCCATACTGGGAGAGCTGCCAGTCTTCCCAGGAGACAAGGCAGCCTTGCATTGACTGAGCTTCTACTTGCAGAAGGACAGGACAACGGGGCGGAAGATTCTGGGGACACAGAGGATGAGCTGAGGAGGTAGGGCTGGGGGTTGGGGTGTCCCTGGCCTTGGGTGTGAGGGAGGCTGCCCTGCATGCTCACTCTCTACTCCTCTTGGCACCCCCAGGGTGGCTGAGCAGAAGGAACACAGACTGCCCCCTGGCCAGGAGGAGAATGGGGAAGACCCGTATGCAGGCTCCACGGATGAGAACACAGACAACGAGGAACACCAGGAGCCTCCTGATCTGCCAGTCCCTGAGCTCCCAGGTGGGAAATCCCCCCATCCCTCCTGAAGCGGCATTTTCTCTTCTCAGTTCTCAGCTGGGACTTGCCCTGGTCAGCCCTGGGGTCACTGCTGCCCCCGTGTCTTGCCTCCCCTCCTTCCTCAACCCACTCCCTGCCTCAGCACCTTCAGGTTCTGCTAGGCTTGTTCCTTTCCTTTCAGCATCCTCTCTGTGACTTGCCTTTTTCTCCCCTCCAGATTTCTTGTTCTGACCACTCCCCTCGCAGCCATGTGCCAGGTGTGACCTCCTTTTTTTCATGTCAGGGGTGAGGGCCCCACCCTCATGCTAGTGCTTCACTTGCCCAGGTGCCGTTCTGTTGGTCTGGGGTGAAGCCGGGCACACCAGGTGACAGGGGCACTGCTCTCTGTCAGGCCCTTGGTGGGCGCACACCAGTGTTCGCTTTAACATCAGCCATCACTCTGGACGTGGATGCTGTCTGCACACATTGTGTGTTTGCATTTCCAGTGTAAAAGAATAAGAACAAAAGGAAATGGGGAAACTCTGCAGGGAGTTGTGGGATGAGGGGCAGGGAGGCAGAGTTTCTTCCAGAATGAAGGGAGCAGAGGAAAGACAGTCACGGGCTGTGCAGAGGTGTGGTTCTGGGGCTTCCAGAAGAGCCGTTTCCACCCAGTTCCTCGTGGGTGATGGGCAGGAAGTGGCATCAGCAAATTGATGGCCTAGAGAGTCACCTTAAAATGGAAAGGAGCCATCCCAAAGGTCAGAACAAGAAAGGCACTGGTTGGAAAGGAGAGCAAAGGTGAAGAAGTGGCAGATACTGACGTTTTCAGCCTGGACTAAGCTCATTAAGTGGCTCCAGGCAGGCCAGGCGCAGTGGCTTACCCCGTACTTTGAGAGGCCGAGGTGGGAGGACTGCTTGAGTCCAAGAGTTCAAGACCAGCCTAGGCAACCTAGTGAGACCCCCCCGCCCCCGCCTTTACAAAAGATTTTAAAAATTAGCCGAGCGTGGTGGTGTGCTACTCAGTAGTCCTGGCTACTCAGGAGGCTGAGGTGGGAGGATTGCTCGAGCCCAAGAGTTTGCGACCAGCCTGAGCAACATGTCAATACCCCGTCTCTCTACAAAAAGTTTAAAAATTAGTTTGGCGTGGTGGCACGCACCTGTAGTCCCAGCTACTGGGGAGGCTGAGATGGGAGAATCACTTGAGCCCAGGAGGCAGAGGTTGCAGCGAGGCAAGATCGCGCCACTGCACTCCAGCCTGGGCGACAGAGTGAGTCCTTGTCTTAAAAAAAAGAGAGAGAGAGGTAAGTGGCTCCAGCCTGTCTGTCAGAAACAAATCACAATAATAGTCATTGTATCTTCTACCATTAAAGCAAACCAACCAACCAACCAACCAACCTCCCCAGAAGGCTCTGATGGGCCGCTGAGCAGGGGCCACTGCCTGCCATCAATCCCTGCCCACATGTGGACAGCCCTCTCCTCAGCTGCTGGGTCAGCCTCGTCACTCCTGGTGGCTGGGAACTCCTGGCGCCTCATGTTTATCTTAGCACCCTTCTCTCCTGCAGATTTCTTCCAGGGCAAGCACTTCTTTCTTTACGGGGAGTTCCCTGGGGACGAGCGGCGGAAACTCATCCGATACGTCACAGCTTTCAATGGGTGAGTCTCCAGGGACTGGGGTGGGGAAGGGGTGATGGGTCCAAGGGAGGGCTCAGGGACCTGCTGGGAGGAGTGGGGGTGTGGGAAAGAAGACCATCAGGAGGATGGAGAAGGGCCATGCCCAGCAGGTGGGCACAGGCCATGGAATCCGAATGCCAGCTTGCCCACCGCCGGCAGCCCAGGGTGCATTGCTCGCCTCAGTTTCCTTTTCTCTATGGCGAGGATCCCTACCCCTACCCCTGCTTCTGAAAGGGACGGCCTGAGGATTAGCCACTGTGGGAGCTCTGGTCATTGTGGCTGTGGCAAGATGGATACATGGAAGAATGGAGCCTAGAGGCAGCCTAGAGGGGGCATAGGTGGGGACAGTGTGGGGACAGCCATTGAGAGTGGCTGGGGAATAGGATGTCAGTGCTGATTCCCTGATATGGCTTCTACCTCTTTTCTCTCCCGCCAGGGAGCTCGAGGACTATATGAGCGACCGGGTTCAGTTTGTGATCACAGCACAGGAATGGGATCCCAGCTTTGAGGAGGTGAGTACCAAAGAGGCAGAGAATGGGAGACCCTGGCACACCTTTGCATTTCCTCCGTCCTCCCCTCGATGACACATTCCCGTATGGACTCCACCCCACCCTGCAGGCCCTGATGGACAACCCCTCCTTGGCATTCGTTCATCCCCGATGGATCTACAGTTGCAATGAGAAGCAGAAGTTACTTCCTCACCAGCTCTATGGGGTGGTGCCGCAAGCCTGAAGTATGTGCTACACACACACACACACACACACACACACACACGATGCATTTAATAAAGATGAGTTGGTTTGGAGCAGCTTCCTATTCTCACCCAGGAGTCTCCCAAAACTCTAAGAGGCTCCCTGGGACCTGGGGAAGAATGCTGGGCACCTCCGTCAGAGATCTGGTAGAGAAGGAACTCTGTCTCTTCTGTTTGGCCCCTTATCCCTGTGTTGGCAAGAGGCAGAGAACTGGGAATCTGACCCTCAGCACTGCCCCTCAACTTTTTCTGGCCCTCTGAGCCACACCTGTATCTTGGCTGTCCCTTTGTGGCTGGAGGCCTGGGTACCCATGAGGCTTGTCTGTCTCCTGAAGCCTCAGCGTCACCAGGCCAGGGATAGTGCCTTTCCTCCAGGGTTTTATACAAGTAGCTGTATAATGAGTGTCACCATCGTGGTTTTACATCACCTAATTTAGGAGGTAGAATGGGAGGGAGGGACATTTTAAGCAACCTACCCAAACCCTGGACCCCCTTCAAGGCTCTACCACATTTAAGTGGGAATTGAGGTGATTGTGAGGGAATTGGGGCAGAGGATGGGATGGTGCTCTAGGCAGAGGCCATAGCATGGGCCAGGAGGTGGGAAGCAGCCTGAGGCAGGCAGAAGAGCATTGCTGCCTTTGGCGAAGAGGCTTTGGGGGCAGATTTAGAAAGCCAGGCACAGTCCTTGCAGCTCTGCTGTCCAGTGTGATCACCACTGGGTACAGGTGGCTATTTAAATTAATTAAAATGAAATGAAATGAAATGTAAACTTCACTTCCATAGTCACATTGGCCATGCATTTCAGTTGTTCAGTGGCTACTGTATTAGGCAGCACAGAGAACATTTGCATCAGTCTAGAAAGGTCTTTTGGACAGGGCTGGCCTGAAGGTCTGCGAACTCCAGGCTGAGAAGCCTGGACTTTAATCTGAGGGTGGGAAGGTTGGGAGGGGGTTTGAGCAGGACAGAGGCCAGGGTCAGAGGTAGGTTTGAGATCTGACCTTTGGGTAACCTTTTATTGGACATTCCAAGCCCTTTCCCAACTTTTTCCTCATCAACCAAGGGCTACCAGTCTCACTCCTGTCTCTTTCTGGACCTTTGTTTTTACATCTTTAAGATGAGGGTGGTTTATTATTATTATTATTATTATTAGAGACAGGGTCTTGCTCTGTTGCCCAGGATGAAGTGCAGTGATGCAATCATTGCTCACTCCAGCCTCGACCTCCTGGGCTCAAGCAATCCTCCGGCTTCAGCCTCCTGAGTAGCTGGGACTATAGGCATGTACCACCACACCTGATAAACTTTCTGTTTTTTGTAGAGATGGGCTCTCACTATGTTGCCCAGGCTGGCCTCGAACTCCTGGCCTCAAGCAATCTTCCCGCCTTGGCCTCCTAAAGTGCTGGGATTACAGGTGTTGAGCCACCCAGCCCAGCTAAGGGTGGCTTTAGACTTCATGTTCACTCATTCATTTGCTCATTCACACTCCTACCAATAACTCACCATGTTAGTTTTGTACTACTGCTGTAACAAATTATCACAAACTCAGTGGCTTAAAATAATAGAAATTTATGATTTCTATGGAGGTCTGAAGTCCAAAATGGGTATCCTTGGGCTAAAAATCAAGGTAGGCAGGGCTGCGTTCCTTCTGGAGGCTTGAGGGGAGAATCTGCTTTCTTGTCTTTTCCAGCTTCTAGAAGCCACCCACATTCCATTCCCCTTCTATATTCCAGGCCTGCAATGGCCTGTCGAGTCCTTCTCACATCCCATCACCCTGATCTTGACTCTTCTGTTCCATACTTCCACATGTAAAGATCTTTGTTATTGTAGGCCAGGCGCAGTGGCTCATGCCTGTAATCCCAGCACTTTGGGAGGCCGAGGCGGGTGGATCACCTGAGGTTGGGAGTTTGAGACCAGCCTGACCAACATGGAGAAACTCCATCTCTACTAAAAATACAAAATGAGCCGGACGTGGTGGCACATGCCTGTAATCCCAGCTACGCGGGACGCTGAGGCAGGAGAATCGCTTGAACCTGGGAGGCAGAGGTTGCAGTGAGCTGAGATCATGCCATTGTACTTCAGCCTGGGCAACAAGAGATCTTTGTGATTACATTAAGCCTACCTAGATCATTTGGGATAATCTCCCTGTTTTTTTGTTTTTGAGACGGAGTCTTGCTCTATCACCCAGGCTGGAGTGCAGTGGCGTGTTCTTGGCTCACTGCAACCTCTGCCTCCCGGGTTCAAGCAATTCTCTGCCTTAGCCTCCCGAGTACCTGGGATTCCAGGCGCCTGCCATCATGCACAGCTAATTTTTGTATTTTTAGTAGAGACGGGGTTTTGCCATATTGGCCAGGCAGGTCTCGAACTCCTGACTTCAGGTGACCCACCCGCCTCAGCCATTCAAAGTGCTGGATTACAGGCGTGAGCCACTGTGCCCAGCCGGGATGTGAACATCTTTGGGAGGCCATTACTCTGCCTACCACAGCCACCATGTGGGGGACACTGGGAAGACAGTATGAAAAAAACAGTAGTCCCTGATCTCATTGGCCTGACATTGTACAGGGGGAGAGAGATGGTGCATGTGCAATGCAACCTTGGACAGTGGGAAATGCTATGAGAGCAAGGAAAATAGAGCATCGTGAGTGACAGAGCAATGGCAGGGTCCTGGTAGTTTAGATAGGATGATTGGGGATGGCCTCCTGGAGGACTTACCCCTCTGCAGGGACCTGGGAGAAGTAAGGAGTATCTGAGAGAGCCCTTCCAGGCAGAGGAAAAGCAAGTGAAAAGGCCCTGAGGCAGGAGTGAGCATTATGTGTTCAAAGAACAGCTGGGTGGGTGTCAGGCTATCAAGAGACCTAGGATCCACCTAGACTCAGGTACTGCCCTGTGGTTTGGTTGCCAATAAATCTCATCTTTCCTGGCCTCATTTCCCCCATCTGTAAAAGTAAGGTTGGACCAGATCAACGCCCTCTCAAATGAGTATGTGTCTTTGAAACTTTGCTGCTGGTGTGGTTGCTTTGGAGAAACTCTTCCGGACAGTTCTCTGCATAAACGTGGATACAAGCAGCACTGCTGGGTTGGAAGGACAGAGTAGAACCCTTACCCCTCCCAAAACCTTCCCCGAAATGCCTTACTGAGTAGAGTGCAGTACAGCAGCCTGCTCGGTCCTAGCCCTTATGCTGGACATTTTCTTTTCTCCTACTTTTATTTTAAGTTCGGGGGTACACGTGCAGGATGTGCAGGATGTGCTGTTTTGTTTTATAGGTAAATGTATGCCATGGTGGTATGCCATGGTGGTTTGCTGCACAGATCATCCCATCACCTGGGTATTAAGCCCAGCGTCCATTAGGTATACTTCCTGATGCTCTTCCTAGCCTCCCCCCACCCGCCCCCCACAGGCCCCAGCGTGTGTTGTTCCCCTGATGTGTTCTTTTTTTTTTCTGAGACAGAGTCTCACTCTGTCGTCCAGGCTGGAGTGCAGTGGCATGATCTTGACTCACTGCAACCTCTGCCTCCTGGGTTCAAGGGATTCTTGTGCCTCAGCCTCCCGAGTAGCTGGGATTACAGGCGTTTGCCACCATGCCCAGCTAATTTTTGTATTTTTAGTAGAGAGGGGGTTTTGCCATGTTGGCCAGGCTGGTTTTGAACTGACCTCAGGTGAAATGCCTGCCTCCACCTCCCAAAGTGCTGGGATTACAGGTGTGAGGCACCATGCCCGGCCGTGTCCATGTGTTCTCATCATTCACCTCCCACTTATAAGTGAAAACATGCAGTGTTTGATTTTCTGTTCCTGCGTTAGTTTGCTGAGGATAATGGCTTCCAGCTCCATCCGTGTCCCTGCAAAAGATGTGATCTCATTCCATTTTATGGCTGCATAGTATTCCGTGGTGTATATGTACCACATTTTCTTTATCCAGTCTATGGACACTTTCTACTCTCTCACTCCTTCCACCACAACTTTCAGATCTCAGCTCAAACATTACATCCTCAACAAGGTCTTTCCTAACCTCCACTATATAATAGGATATGCCAGGTACACACTCTTAAAATACTATATCTCATCCATCCTAGTCATAACTTTACATTCGTTTATGGTCACATTTACCCATCTTTTCATCTATGATTTGCACTCTTGTCTCTTAAGGATACTGTCTCTACTTCTGGAGTTACTAAGATAATTCTTATTTCCATGTAAATATTTTTGAGTTTTTCTCTTCAGATTTAGATCTTAAACTCCTAGAAACTTGTTTTTGCATATGGTGTGAGGTAGGGATCTGCAGTAGTTTCCCATTGTTGCTGTAACAAATTGCCATAAGCTTAGTGGTTTTAAACTACACAAGTTAATTTTATTATAGTTCTGGAGGTCAGTATTCCAAAATCAGCCTTATTGGGCTAAAATCAAGTGTCAGCAGGGCTGCAATCCTTCTGGAGGCTCTAAGGAGGAATTTATTTCCTTGCCCTTTGTAGGCAAAATTCCTTGACTTGGGGCCTTTCATCACTCGAATGTTTGCTTTCATGATCACCTCTCTCTGTCTCCTGCATCCTTCTTTCCCATATAAGGACCTTTGTGATTATATTGGGCCTATCTGAATAATCAGGATAACTTACTCATCTCAATCACATCTGCAGTGTCCCTTTTGCTACATGCAAGCTAACATACAGGTTCTGGGGATTCAAATGTGGATATCTTTGGGGGATCATTCTTCTACACACCAGGGGATTCAACTTAATTTTTCCCCATGTCTCTTAGCCTTATTTATGATTAGTCTGTCCATCCTCCACTCATCCATGTCAAGGCTCAACAAACTATAGCCCATAGGCAAAATCCAGCCTACCTAGTGTTTTGGTAAGTGTTTATTGGAACACAGCCATGCTCATTCATTTATGTATTGTAATGTGTGTGGCTGCTTTCCTGCTACAGTGGCAGAGTGGAATAGTTGTGGAACACACTGTATGGCCTGCAAAACTTAAACATATAACAGATGCAGCTGGGCTTGGTGGCCCACACCTGGAATCCCAGGACACTGGGAGGCCAAGACAGGAGGATCACTTGAGGCTAGGAGATTGAGACCAGCCTGGGCAACATAGTGAGACCCCATCTCTACAAAAAAATTTACAAAAAAAATTTAGCTGGGGGCTGGGTGCAGTGGCTCACGTCTGTAATTCCAGCACTTTGGGAGGCCAAGGCAGGTGGACCACTTGAGGTCAGGAGTTTGAGACCAGCCTGGCCAACATGGTGAAACCCCATCTCTACTAAAAATACAAAAATTAACTGGGCATGGTGGCGCATACCTGAAATCCCAGCTACTCAGGAGGCTAAGGTAGGAGAAGCTTGAGCCCGGGAGGCAGAGGTTGCAGTGAGCGGCGATCATGCCACTGCATTCCAGCCTGGGCAACAAAGCAAGACTCCATCTCAAAAATAAGCCAGGTGTGGTGGTGCTTGCCTGTAGTCCCAGCTACTTGGGAGGCTGAGGTAGGAGGATCACTTGCGCCCAGGAGTTCAAGGCAATGAGCTGCGATCGTGCCACTGCACTCCAGCCTGGACAACAGAGCAAGACCCTGTCTCAAAAACAAAACAAAACCAAAAAAAACAATGCCCCTTGACTTACAATGGTGCTACATCCAGAAGAACCCATCATAAAGTTGGAGAATCCTGAAATCAAACCATTGTTAAGTCAGGGGACATCTGTACTCTTTGGCCCTTTATAGAAAAAGGTTGCGACTCCCAGGCCTACAGTTCCAGTTTGTCATATGTCAGCATAAGCACAGGTCTGTTTCTGAGCTCTCAATTGTCTTCCACTGGCCCGTTTTCAAGCCACCACCACCAATTTCATTACTGCACAGCTTTGTAATAATTCTTGTATCTGGGTTGAGGGGGTGGGGAGCCAAGGCTCTCCTACTTGTTCTTCTAAATGGACTTGGGGCCGGGCATGGTGGTTCATGCCTGTAATCCTAGCACTTTGGGAGGCCAAAGTGGGAGTCCAGAAGTTCAGACTAGCCTGGGCAACATAGACCCTGTCTCTACATATATACACACATGGATGAATGAATGACTTGGCTGCTGCTGCTTTTTTTTTTTTTTTTTTTGAGGCAGGCTCTCTGTCGCCCAGGCTGGAGTGCAGTGGTGCAACCTTGGCTCACTGCAACCTCCGCCTCCCAGGTCCAAGCGATTCTCATACCTCAGCCTCCCAAGTAGCTGGGATTACAGGTGCACGCCACCACGTCCAGCTAGTTTTTGTATTTTTAGTAGAGACAGAGTTTCGCCATGCTGACCAGGCTGGTTTTGAACTCTTGACCTCAAGTGATCCGCCTGCCTCAGCCTCCCAAAGTGTTGGGATTACAGGCCTGAGCCACTCTGCCTGGTCTGCTGCTGCTTTTTAAAATTAGTGTTCACTTTCCTCACTAGACAAGGTCTGTCTTCAATCCTGTGTCCCCAACACCCCATGCAGGGACCAGCACACAGGAGGTGCTTAATATTTGTGGAATGAAGAACATTCCAATGTTAGCTTGTTCATCCTTATTTTATAATGGGAGAAACAGGCTCCAAAAGGGGAACTGACTTTGCCTGAGGTGTTGCTTGCCCCTTACAAATGCCTTATAACCCACCCATTTTACAACAAAGGCATCTGAATCCAGAGGAGTGACAAAGCTTGTCCAAGGCCTGGCAACTTGTAAGAAGTCGGTCAGGGATGGGTCTGAATCTTGGGCTTTTTTTCTTTTTCTTTTTGAGATGGGATCTTGCTCTGTCACCCAGACTGGAAGGCAGTGGCACGATCACAGCTCACGGCAGCCTTGACCTGCCAGCTCAAGTGTTCCACCTTCCTCAGCCTCCCGAGTAGCTGGGACTACAGGTACATGCCACCACACCCAGCTTTTTTTTTTTTGGTAGAGATGGCATCTCCCTATGTTGCCCAGACTGCTCTTGAACTGGCCTCAAGCTATCCAAAGTGCTGGGATTATAGGCGTGAGCCACCACACCCAGCCTGAAGCTTGGGCTTTTGAATGTCTTTAAATGGTCAGTGGTATACCCTTTGTTCTTGCTCTTATCACCTAGTGTGTGGGAGATCTTTCCACATCAGTATATGTAGTGCTTCCTTTTTTCCTATGGCTACCTATTCCATTCCATGGCTGTAATTCAATAGGCGGTCCCCTGTTCTTGGGCACTTGAGTTGCTTCCAGTCTTTGGCCACAACAGTCGCACTGCGGTGAACACCCTTATACACTATGCTTTTTTTCACATGCATGAGTTTATAGAATAAATTCCTACAAGTGGAAGAGTTGAGACAAGCATGTATGTATTTTCAATTTCTTAGATACCGTCATATGGCCAAAGTGGAGACACCAGTTTAAACTTTTAACAAGAGAGCCTGTTTGCCCACAATCCTCATCAACCCACGATAGTAGCAGACTTTTTACCTTTGCCATGTAAGTGTGTGGGGAGAAGCAGAGCCAGCGCTGTCAAACCACAGCTCCACGTCCATGGTTTGAGATCTCCCCAAAGCAGGGGAGCAAAGAGTTCCTTGGGCTTCTGAGCTCCAGCCCAGTATAAATGGCCAATCCCTTGCCCTGCCCTCTGCCAGCTATCTGGAAGAGGCGAGCTCATACAGTCGGTCTTACAAATCCCACCTCTTACTGGCGAGGGCTGGCGGCAGAGGGGGACAGTGAGCCAAGGGAGGGCTCAGTCTCTCTCCCCCTTGTGCTCCACCTGGTGGTGGCTGCGTTGATGAAGGAGCAGTAAGCGTCTCTGGCCAAAGGCTTGGCCGCAGCTGGAGCATCGGTGCCGGGTAGTCGCCTGGCTGCCGGGCGCGGTTGGGGGGTCGTGACATAGGCGATGGGCGGCCAGCTTGGAGGGAAATGAGAAAGCCTTGGGGCAATGAGGGCAAGGATAGGGGCGGGCGTCGGTGGCGTGGTGCGTGTGGCGGTGGGCCGTCAGCTTGGAAGGGTAGCAGAAGGACTTGGGGCAGTCGGGGCACGGGTAGGGGCGGGTGGGTGCGTGGGTCCAGAGGTGAGCCGCCAGCTTGGAGCGGTGGCCAAAGGCCTTCGGGCAGTGTGGGCATGGGTGCGGGCGGGCTCCGCTGTGCGTGAGGCGGTGGGCTGCCAGCTTGGACGGGTAGGAGAAGGCCTTGGGGCAGTCTGGGCATGGGTGGGGTCGGGCGCCTCCGTGTGCTAAGCGGTGCGTGGCCAGCTTGGACGGGTACGAGAAGGCCTTGTCACAGTCGGGGCAGCGGTGCGGGCGCTGGGGTGGGGGCCGCCGGCGAGGCGAGCCCGCGGACGCGGTGGGCCCTGGAGCTGACTGGCTGGGCTTCTGCGGTGGGCCCTGGTGGGGAGCTGGGGGACAGGAGGCCTGGTGGGCTCCAGGAAGCAGCCAACGCCCTGGGCCTAGGCCAGGCTCAGCCACGACTTTGATATTCGAGGGGCTCCTCCAAGTGTACCTGGGCACCTCAAGCATCACATTGAGACTCCCCAAATTGCATGTTTCTGCTCCCCCCTCCCCCCAGGCGTCATTCTGAGGGACTCCAAAGGGTTACTTTCCCGGATCCCCAAAGCTACTAAGGCTTCCTCAAAGTTACCAAGGTATCCGTTTCTAGTATCTTCCCAGTGATCACCCTGATATCCCGCATGTCATCCCTGCCCCATCCCTTTTGTTATTTCCTGAGCCCTAGCAAATGGTCAGAGGCTCTCTCTGAGCCAAATGGGAGGATTTCCCAGAACGTGGCAGTTTTGTTTTGGAGATCCCAAATAGTCATCACCCTGGGGCCCTCAAACTTTCACCCTGAGATTCCCCCAGAATGTGATTATTTTGGCCCCCATTCCTGGAGAATGCTCCCTACTCACAGGCGGGGCACTCTCACCTTCTTTGGTCACCGGTTCCTTGCCAGTGGGACTAGGATCGGTGGCCCCGGCCGCGGACTCCGCGCCTCGCTCCAGCATCTTGCTGGCACAGGAACCTAGGGGCAGGGCGCGGGGCGGGGGTGACGCCGGTGATTAACCAGGCTGATGGGGATAGGGTTGGAGGGCCTAAAATGAGGGATCACACTGTTTAGGAGCAAGGTCTGTATAAGTATGGGATGCTAAGGCGAGGGCAGGCTTAGCGGGAGGCGGAGCCTAAGAGCACAGTGAGCGGGGCTATGCAAATTCAAGCCAGAGGCAGTCCCTTCGCTATCTAAACCCAGGGTTGGAGTCTTTGAGCAGAGTGGGCGGGGTCTCCACAACTAACTCAGCGGCCGTCTTAAGCGCGGAGCCGGCGGGGCCTATGCGCAGAGTGGGCGGGACCTTCCCCACCAGACCTTGCAGTCCTGGAATGGGCGGAGCTGTAGAAAAAAAGTCTTGTTCTGAAACTAGACCCAGGGGGCGGGGGCCTTCGAGCGGAGTGGGCAGGTCTTTCATCACCGTCCCAGGGGAGGGGCCTATGGGCACAGCGGGCGGGGCTTCACGTCGAAGACCTAGCTTTACCCGGCTTTTGACTTAGTCTCAGTTCATTGACGCCGCGTCAACTGCGTCCTTCTTGCCGTTAAATTTCATCCCTGGCTTGGATGGGGCCGAGGAGGATAGAGGGGGGACCTGGAGGAAGATACGGAAGGAACCTGCCATGTGTCGCGGTCCAGAGACCCCTAATGGACTTTTCCCTCAGAGTCCCAAGTGTAAAGGATTCAATGCACCCCTTGGAATCAGACATTCAGGCACCGATGCACCCTCCCGAGGTTCTGGCACCAATGCACAGTCCCTCCAGAATCTCCAGAATCTAGGCGTCCGGACCACAACCGATCTCCCTCGGGGTGAGTCTGGCATTCAGCCTGCAAGCCAATATCCGCGCCCGAACCCCTGGCCCCCTCACCTGCAGGACGGCCCCTCCCCGGGGGCGGGGCTTCGGGCTCCTCCCGCCGCGGCCACGGCCGCAGCCGCTGCCGCTGTTGCTGCACTGCCCTCGGACCAGCGGAGCTGCACCGCCCGGCGCGCGTTCGGCGTCGGGGGAGGGCAGGGAAGGGAGCGCGCGCGAGCTGCTCGGCCCAACCTCATTTCCATCCCCTCCTCCCACGCTGGACCAAAGCGGGCGTCAGAAAGCATGCGCAGTGCCGGCTGGCAGAGGCTGCGGAGGGAGAAGAAGGAATGGAAGGAGGAGCTGGGTGCGCCAGCCAGGCAAGCAAGTTCGTGAGCAAGCGCGAAGCTACCGTATCGACAGAAAGCGCACCGCCGGTGGCGGGGCCTACGGTGGCTGACTGGAGTCAAGCACGTGCAAGACTAACGTGGACAAACTGCGCTTGGAAATCAGTGCATGCACCCCTCTTTTTAATGTCCCTCTTCTTTTCGAGAATTCCGCTGGGTTCCATCTCCAGAGGCAGTTTCAAGAGCTCGCTGCTAATTCTACCCTTCAAGGCGTTTGCAAAAAGTCTGGCCAGTTCTTCGAGAGAGGGCGGGGGCAGGACTCCGGGCTCATAGAGAGCCAGTGCCCAATAAAAGGCACATTATTTGCACAGCGCCTTGGCACACCTCGCTATTGGGTGATTCAAGATTCTCAGCCACGCCCCCATCTACCTTCCCCCTCGGAAGCCTGGGTGGTCCCGAGGTGCCCTGGCCCATGCTCCTCGTGCCAGGCCTGAGGTGGCATGCAGCTTGGCATTCTTCCCGAGCAGTGGCGGTGCACCTTCCTGCCTGGTGCAGAAAGGACCAGGAAATGCCCATAAAAGTCCTCTGCATGGGTGGGTCTCCAGTCCGATAACCCGAAAGGTCTGGCGATCCCTGGGAGTTGTTTGGCGGGGTTATTTGGACTCTGGAGCCAGATTGCCTGGGTAACTGGTTTGGAATACGGCTGTGCCACTTTCTAGCCCTGTGACCCTTTCTAGCTCTCTTTCTAGGCCTATTTCCTCATCTATAAAATGGAGCGTTTCTAGGATTAAATATGATAATCAATGGAAAGTGTTTAGAATAGAAAGTGCCTAGGCCGGGCTCCCTGTCTCATGCCTGTAATCCCAGCACTCTGGGAGGCAGAGGCGGGCGAATCACTTGAGCCCAGGATTTCCAAACCAGACTGGGGCCAGGCACGGTGGCTTAATCCTGTAATCCCAGCACTTTGGGAGGGGGAGGTGGACGGATCACTTGAGGTCAGGAGTTCGAGACCAGCCTGGCCAACATGGTGAAAACCTGTCTCTACTAAAAATACAAAAATTAGTCGGGCATGGTGACACACGCTTGTAATCTCAGCTACTCCGGAGGCTGAGGTGGGAGGATGGCTTGAACCTGGGAGGCAGAGGTTGCAGTGAGCCGAGATCAAGCCACTGCACTCCAGCCTGGGCAACAGAGTGAGACTCCGTCTCAAAAAAAACAAAAAAAACCAAAAACCCAAAGAAACGAAAATCCCAGCCTGGGCAACATAGTGAGACACCTCCCCATCTTAAAAAAAAAAAAAAAAAAAAAAAGTCTGGTTTAATGGCAGCCTGTAGTCCCAGCTATTTCACGGGGATAGGGAGTGGGGACTCACCTAGGAGTTCATGTCTGCAATGAGCTATGATTGTGTTACTGCATTCCAGCCTGCGCAACAGCGATACCGCATATCTTTAAAAAAAATTTTTTTTAAATAATTATTCACTCATGACCAGTATCGTTTGATTTACCCCCCATCCACTCTTCCCAAATGATTCTGAAGCTAAATGTCAAACATCATATCTCATAAATATCTTTTTATTACACTTGATTTGCTCGACTCAAGATCTAAATGAGCTCCACACATTGTATTAGTTTGGAGTGACACTTCTGTCTCTCTCTCTCTTTCTTTTTTGAGATGGAGTCTCGCTGTGTCCCCCAGGCTAGAGTGCAGTGGCGCAATCTTGGCTCACTGCAACCTCTGCCTCCCGAGTTCAAGCGATTCTCCTGCTTCAGCCTCCCAAGTAGCTAGGATTACAGGTGCTCACCACAATGCCCAGCTAATTTTTGTATTTTTAGTAGAGACAAGGTTTTACCAAGTTGGCCAGGCTGGTCTCGATCTCCTGACCTCGTGATCCACCCGTCTCGGCCTCCCAAAGTGCTGGGATTACAGGGGTGAGCCACTGTGCCCACCCCTTTCTTTTTTTGTACGGAGTCTCGCTCTGTTACCCAGGCTGGTGTGCAGTGGCGAGATATCAGCCCACTGCAACCTCCACCTCCCAGGTTCAAGTGATTCTCCTGCTTCAGCGTCCTGAGTAGCTGGGATTACAGGCGCCCGCCACCACGCCTGGCTAATTTTTTTTTTTTTTGTATTTTTAGTAAAGATGGAGTTTCACCATGTTGGCCAGGCTGGTCTCAAACTCCTGACCTCAGGTGATCTGCCCACTTCGGCCTCCCATGGTGCTGGGATTTCAGGTGTGAGCCACCGCGCCCAGCCTCTAGGGCCACAGCTATTTTCAAGGACCATGATTTTAAGAAGGCAGATTAGAAGCCAGAAGACCAGTGAGGGTATTGTTATATATTAATTACAGTATTAATTGCTAGCACTTATTATACACTGGAAACTGTCTTTATGTGCATTAATTTATTTAATCCCCATAGCAACGTTTTAAGAGGAGGTGCTACTATCATCCTTGTACAGAGGAGGAAAATGAAGTGTGGAGGAGAAGGTCATCCCAGCCAGGAAGTATCAGAGCCAGGATTTGAATCCCTCAGCCTGGCCCTGCAGTCCAGGCAATTTGCATTTATGCTTTGCTGCCCCTTGAATGGGGCAGAGGGTGTGATAACGGAAAAGTGACCTGGTTAAGATAGGTTAAATCTGGCTGGGCACGGTGGCTTGCCCCTGTAATCCCAGCACTTTGGGAGGCTGAGGCAGGTGGATTACTTGGGGTCAGGAGTTCCAGACCAGCCTGGCCAACATGGTGAAACCCCATCTTTACTAAAAATACAAAAATTAGGTGGGTGTGGTGGTGTGCACCTGTAATCCCAGCTACTTGGGAGGCTGGGGCAGGAGAATCTCTTGAACCCGGGAGGCAGAGGTTGCAGTGAGCTGAGATTGCACCACTGCACTCTAGTCTGGGCGACAGAGCAAGACTCCATCTCAAAAAAAAAAAAAGAAAAAAGAGAGGTTAACTCAGCAGGGCCTGGAAGTGGGTGGAGGTGACAAGGGTAGGAAGGAGTCAAGGATAGTGACAAAATAATGATGGGCCATTCCCATTGAGAGCCTGTGCTATGGCAGGCTATTGAACTATTTTCAACCTCATTTTGTAGATAAGAAAACTGGAACCCAGAAGAAGATAAGTTTTCAGCCCAAGGTCCTACAACTGAGAAGGGTGAAGCCAAGTCTAACTCTTAGAACATCTCACAGCTGAGCCTACAAACCCCGCCTAGGATGTGTCTTCAAAGGACAGATAAATGGTCTAGAAATTCTGCAAAAACAACGGGAAAGGGTGCCAGGGGCGAGAAGTTCTTATTTGGGGGACCCTCTCAGTAAGGAGTGCCTGAGGGTCTTCCTTTCCCTGGTTCCTCCCTCCCCTGAGTTCCCCAAATCCCTACACCTCCCTGTGTCTCAGACCTGCTGTCCCTACCTGTCTCCCCTACCAGCCAGACTGAGTCACCTCTGGGTCCTCAGCTTTGTCTAGCTTGAGTTAGGCATGCATGAGACCTCATGCCTGGAATTTTATTTATTTTTATTTTTTATTTTTTTGAGACGGAGTCTCGCTCTGTCGCCCAGGCTGGAGTGCAGTGGCAGGATCCCGGCTCACTGCAAGCTCCGCCTCCCAGGTTCACGCCATTCTCCTGCCTCAGCCTCACCAGTAGCTGGGACTACAGGCGTCTGCCACCATGCCTCATGCCTGGCTAATTTTTTGTATTTTTTTTAGTAGAGACGGGGTTTCACCATGTTAGCCAGGATGGTCTCGATCTCCTGACCTCGTGATCTGCCCGCCTCGGCCTCCCAAAGTGCTGGGATTACAGGGGTGAGCCACCGCGCCTGGCCTTTTTTTTTAGACACTCTCGCTCTGTTGCCCAGACGGGGTTTTGCTATGTTGCAGAGGCACAATCTTGGATCACTGCAAACTCTGCAACCTCTGCCTCTTGGGTTCAAGTGATTCTCATGCCTCAGCTTCCCAAGTAGCTGGGTCTACAGGCGTGCCCCACCACGCCCAGCTAATTTTTTTTTTTTGTTTGTTTTGTTTTGTTTTCCAGTAGAGATGGGGTTTTACCATGTTGGCCAGGCTGTCTCAGACTCTTGACCTCAAGTGATCTGCCCACTCAGCCTCCCAAAGTGCTCAAAGTGCCTGTGCATGATCTCAGCCATATGGTTTTTTGTTTTTTTTTTTGAGATGGGGTCTCTCTCTGTCACCCAGGCTGGAATGCAGTGGCACGATCTCAGCTCACTGCAACCTCCACCTCCTGAGTTCAAGCAATTCTCCTGCTTCAGCCTCCTGAGTAGCTGGGATAACAGGTGCGCACCACCACGCCCAACTAATTTTTGTATTTTTAGTAGAGATGGGGTTTCAGCATGTCGGTCAGGCTGGTCTCGAATTCCTGACGTCGTGATCCGCCCGCCTCAGCCTCCCAAAGTGCTGGGATTACAGGCATGAGCCACCGCACCCAGCGGAACACATAAAATTTTAATGAAGCAATTTGATAGGCTTAGGGAAAAGCAGGCCTTCTCTGTGTAAAGGCATTCACACAGGGGCTGCTCTGAAAATAGCTCCAGGGACCATTCCCTGGAAACTCCAGAATTAAGATAAATGTTGTTGCAGGAAACCCTTCCTCAGAAGCTGTGGGACAGGATAATTCAGTGGTTCATACCTGTAATCCCAGCATTTTGGGAGGCCCAGGTGGGAGGACCATTTGAGGCCAGGAGCTGGAGACCAGCCTGGGCAACATAGCAAGACCCCTGTTTCTACAAAAAATTTTAAAAATTAAAAAAAAAAAAAAAAAAAAAAAGCTCTGCCCCTACGCTGGAAATCAAGGCTGCTCTGATGTCACAAAGTGACATAGATCCTCCAGATGAGAGTGGGATGTCCTATTCTCACTACTGCTATGATTACAAAGAGCAGACTTTCTGACAGCTCATTACTTGAGACTACAGTTTCTCAGCCCCAGGTCCTTGGTGTAAACGAACAAAAGCTCTTTTCAGAGGTTCACACCCCAACAGAAGATGGATAATCCCCCATCTGATTATTCAAGAGAGAATGCAAAATTATCTTTTTTTTTTTTTTTTTTTAAGATTTCTTCCTGGAAAGAGAGAAACATTCCTGATAAAATGCTTATGAAATTTCTGGATGAACTTTAACGGGATAAAGTGTTGTTCTGGTAACCAGGCACCCACTCAAAAGTCCCTCAAGATATTAATGACCTGGAACCGAACGAATATCTTTTTTTTTTTTTTTGAGACGGAGTCTCCCTCTGTGGCCCAGGCTGGAGTGCAGTGGCGTCATCTCTACTCACTGCAACCTCTGCCTCCCGGAACCGAACATCTTTTTCTAATCGTGACTATCCTACCACCTGCTAGAAAACGGCCCCACGGGACGCGGTGGCTCACGTCTGTAATCCCAGCACTTTGGGAGGACAAGGTGGGAGGAACGCTTGAGCTCAGGAGTTCGAGATCAGCCTGGGCAACACAGTGAGACCTCCGTCTCTGCAAAAAACAAATTATATATATATATATATATATATATGTATATATGTATATATGTATATATGTATGTATGTATGTATATATGTATATATGTATGTATATATGTATGTATATATGTATATGTGTATATGTGTATATATGTGTATATATATGTATGTGTATATATATATATAAAATGCCGGGTGTGGTGGCAACGTGCCATAGTCCCAGCTACTCGGGAGGCTGAGGTTGGAGGATCGCTTGAACCTGGGAGTTTAAGGCTGTAGTAAGCTGAGATCGAGTCACTGCACTCAAGCCTGCGTGACAGAGCGAGACTCTGTCTCAAAATAAAACAAAAGAAAAAGGAAAAAAAACGGCCCCGAGGCTATGAGTGTACTGGGGCCTCTCCCTGGGTTTCTACTTCTCTCCCTATCTCTGTTCCTACATGAGTATGTCTGTGTGTCTCTGAGCGTCTGTCCCTCGCACTTTGAGTGTCTCCCTGTTCTCTGTTTTCTCTGGGTCTCAGAGCGTCCAGGCATTGCACTCTGACTTCCTCGGTCTCGCCCTAGCCCCAGTCCAGCTCGGCGGTCCCCCGCCCACTGCCCCAGGCGTCCGTGGCCCCTTTAAGGCGTGCTCCGCCCCCGCCCCGCCCCGCCCTTCCCCGGGTCAGTGCCGTAGCGCCCGGCTCCTGCAGGCGCTCGGCATCCGCTCATTCCTGACGCCGCAGTGGGCGCGATGGCGGAGGCTGTATTGAGGGTCGCCCGGCGGCAGCTGAGCCAGCGCGGCGGGTCTGGAGCCCCCATCCTCCTGCGGCAGGTGCGGGTGGCTGGACCTAGGAGGGGACTACTGGGCGCTAGGCGGCAGCAAGGACGGAACTCCGGGGTCTCTTAATAGGGAGAGATCCGGGGGGACCCACGCCTGCATCTTGCGGAAAGCGGGGTAGAGGTTTAGGGCTGGACTCTTGGGTCCTTTAAAGGTGAGTGGTCTGGGGGCCTCTGGGCTTGGGGCCGGACCCCTGGGTCCTCTATGAAAGAACGTGCTGGGGACCCTGATTTTGGGATATTAGAAAGTTGGAACTCTTTTGTTCTGATAGGGGAAGGTAGTGGGGCTCCAGACTCCCGACTCCGGGGGAAAGAGGGGGCTGGGGTTTCTGCTTCTGGATCTTAGGAAGAGGATAGAGTCAGTCTGGACTACTTGGCCTGCAGTGGGTGGAAGTCCGGTTCTGCGCTCTCACCTGGGTCCCCCGTTCCCAGATGTTCGAGCCCGTGAGCTGCACCTACACGTACCTGCTGGGTGACAGAGAGTCCCGGGAGGCCGTTCTGATCGACCCGGTCCTGGAAACAGCGCCTCGGGATGCCCAGCTGATCAAGGAGCTGGGGCTGCGGCTGCTGTATGCTGGTCAGTCCAGGGACCAAACTCTTGGATCCCAGAGGGGCTGGGCTGCAGCGTCAGTGGAATGGGAAGCTGGGGCCCTGAACTCTTGAGTCTGAGGGAGAAGGATCTGGGCTGGGACAACCAGGTCCTTTCTGTACCCTCCTGGACCTGTCCCTCCTCTCTCTCCCAGTGAATACCCACTGCCACGCGGACCACATTACAGGCTCGGGGCTGCTCCGTTCCCTCCTCCCTGGCTGCCAGTCTGTCATCTCCCGCCTTAGTGGGGCCCAGGCTGACTTGCACATTGAGGATGGAGACTCCATCCGCTTCGGGCGCTTCGTGAGTTGGGTGCTGGGTCCCCAAGAGGGTGGTGGCCTGGACTTCTTAAACTTAAGGGAAGAGGGGACTGGGGGCCTGGGATCCTGAGTCCTTGGGGAGGAGGGACCTCAGGACCTGGCTTTCTGACCCCTGAGCTCATATTTCTGGGAGGGGGGCACCATAAACCCAGGTGGGGCACTGGGGCAAGAGGCTCTGGGCAGGTGGGGCACTGGCGGAACTCCTAAGTCAACAGCATTTAAGGAGTTTCCTTCCTAAAGCTTAGGGGCAGCTCTTTGGCCTGGCATGCATCTCCATAAAAGTTAATTAGGGGCTGGAATTCTGAGGGCAGGGCTGAGAAGGAAAGAGGCCCAGTCCTGTCTTGCGGAAACCTCCGTTTGAGGAAGGAGCATCTGGGTGCTTAGAACCCGGAACCCAGGACTAGGATAAGGACTGTGAGGACCCTGGAGTGCAACATTTAAGGAGGCACTCGCTCTCAGGGTCCTGTAAGTGCAGGGTCCCCACCTGTGAGTGAGCGCCTCCTTAAATCTTGCACCAACAGCCTCACCCTAGTCCTAGCCCTGCCGTTGCCTCACACTGGGAAGTTCTAAAGGTTCCTGCCTTCCTCACTTTCTTTGCCACAGGCACCAGCAGGTTTCCGGCCAAAATTGCAACCAGGCCATAGGGGGGAGGGCCAGGGGAGTTGCCCTGAGAGAAAGGGAAACAGCTGGCAGGGCATTTTTCTGATCAGTTGCTAAAGATGTATAATAAAATTTGGCTGATTTTGGGGACAGAATGTCAGGTGACAGAAGACAGCCTCCCGGTTAGAGAGTTTTGCCAAATAGGGACAGTTCATTTGAGTCAGAATGTTTAGAGGAAATGAGGGCTGTGTGTGGGAAGAGAGTTTAGCTACAATGGTTACAGAAGCTTTATTTCAAGCCTTTTTCTGGAAGCAGGCAAAAATGCATTGTACATGTATGTACATTGTACATAATAGGTGCTAACAAACAGGTCTTGAAATGAACGAAGGGTTTAGCTATGGTAGATTTAGCTTCAGTGTTTTTTTTTTTTCTTTCTTTATTTCTTGTCTTTTTTTTTTATTTGAGACTGAGTCTCTGTCACCCAGGCTGGAGTGCAGTCAGCCTTGACCTCCCAGGCTCAGGTGATCCTCCCACCTTAGCCTCCCTGGTAGCTAGGACCACAAGCATGCACTACCATGCCTGGCTAATTTATGTATGTTCTTGTAGAGACAGGGTTTTGTTATGTTGCCCAGGCTGGTCTTGAACTACTGGGCACAAGTGAGCCTCCTACCTTGGCCTCCTAAAGTGCTGAGATTACAGGGCCTCTGAAAGTGCTGGGATTACAGGCATGAGCCACTGCACCCACCCTTTTTTGTTGTTGTTGTTTGTTTGTTTGTTTTTGAGAAAGGGTCTTGCTCTGTCACCCAGGCTGGAGTGCAATGGTGGGATCATAGCTTACTGCAGCCTTGACCTTCTGGGCTCAGGTGATCCTCCTGCCTCAGCCTCCCAAGTAGCTGGGACTACAAGCACCTGCCACCATACCTGGCTAATTTTTAAATTTTTTGTTGAGCTGTAATCTCACTATGTTGCCCAGGCTTAATAGCTTTATTGATATAACCCACATACCATATGATTTATCTATTTCGAGTGCACAATTCAATGACTTTCAGTATATTCAGAGTTGTACATCCATTACTACCATTAATTGGAAAATGTTTCCATTACTCCAAAAAGACCCACCACCCCTTAGCCATCACCCCTATCCTTCCCTTTTCCCCCTCAGCCTTAGGCAACTTTTTTTTTTTTTTTTTAAATTTGAGACAGGGTCTCACTTTGTTGCTCAAGCTAGAGTGCAGTGGTGTGATCTTGGTTTACTACAACCTCCACCTCCCAGGTTCAAGTGATTCTCTTGTTTCAGCCTCCCAAATAGCAGGGATTACAGGCGTGAGCCACCAAGCCCAGCTAAATTTTTTTGTTTTATTTATTTATTTGAGATGGAGTTTTGCTCTTGTTGCCCATGCTGGAGTGCAATGGCGCTATCTCAGCTTAGTGCAACCTCAGCCTCCCGAGTAGCTGGAATTACAGGCATGCGCCACCATGCCTAGCTAATTTTGTATTTTTAGTAGAGACGGGGTTTCTTCATATTGGTCAGGCTGGTCTCCAACTCCCTGTCTCAGGTGATCTGCACGCCCTGGCCTCCCAAAGTGTTGGGATTACAGGCATGAGCCACTGCGCCCGGCCACATTTTTATTTATTTTTTTGAGACAGAGTCTTGTTCTGTCACCCAGGCTGGAGGGCAATGGCAAGCTCTCAGTTCACTGCAGCCTCTGCCTTCTGTGCGCAAGTGATTCTGCTGTCTCACCCTCCCAAATAGCTGGGATGCCAGGCACATGCCACCATGTCTGGCTAATTTTTGTATTTTTAGTAGAGATGGGGTCTCACCATGTTGGCTAGGCTGGTCTTGAACCCCTGGCCTCAGGTGTTCTGCCCGCCTTGACCTCCCCAAAGTGCTGGGATTACATGCGTGAGCCACCATGCCTGGCTTGTCTGAGATTTTGGAGATGGGGGTCCATTTTTCTCTCCTTTATTTTTCCTTCTGCTTTAAAAAAATGAATTGTTAGCCTGGGTGTGGTGGCTCACGCCTGTAATTCCAGCACTTTAGGAGGCCATGGCGGGTGGATTGCTTGAGCTCAGGAGTTCAAGACCAGCCTGGGCAACATGGCGAGACCCTGTCTCTACAAAACAATACAAAAGTTAGCAGGGCATGGTGGCGTGTACCTGCAGTCTGAGCCACTCAGGAGGCTGAGGTGGGAGGATCGCTCGAGCCCAGAAGGTGGAGGTTGCAGTGAGACGTGATCACGCCACTGCACTCCAGCCTGGGTGACAGAGCAAGATCCTATCTCAAAAAAAAAAAAAAAAAAAAATGCCGGGCACGGTGGCTCATGCCTGTAATCCCAGTACTTTGAGAGGCTGAGGTGGGCGGATCACTTGAGGTCAGAAGTTTGAGATCAGCCTGGCCAACATGGTGAAACCGTGTCTCTACTAAAAATACAAAAATTAAGCGGTATGGTGGTGGGGCACCTGTAATCCCAGCTACTCAGGAGGCTGAGGAGGCAGGAGGAGAATTGCTTGAATCCGGGAGGCAGAGGGTGCCGTGAGCCAAGATTGCACCACTGCACTCCAGCCTGGGTGACAAAGCGAGACTCCATCTCAACAAACAAACAAAACCGAGTTGTTAACGTTCATGGAATGAAGTGAGTCCACATATTATACATGTGCATGAGTACTTACCCAGATCCTGATACAGAACTTGCCCATCACCCCAGAAGGCTTCCTTGCCTCACTTTCTGGCCAATGACTGCCCTCCTAAGGCACCATTCTTCTGATGCATTTAACCACAGGCCAGTTTTGCCTGTTTTGACTTTATAAACAGGACTTATACAGTGTACTCTTTTGTGTCTGGCCTTTTTTCCACTCTACATGATGTTGGTTTATACTTGGAGTTCTTTCCTTCTTATTGCTATAGAGCAGCAGTTGGCCACCTTTTTCTGTGAAGGACCAGATGGTAAATATTTTCAGTTTTTACAGGTAGTAGGGTCTCTGTGACAGCTACTCAGCTCTCTTATTGTGGTATGAAAGCAGCCACAGACATTGCATAAATGAATAGGCATGGCTGTGTTCTAATAAGACTTTATTTGTGGCCTCTACATTTGGATTTCAGGCCAGGCTCATGCCTGTAATCCCAGCACTTTGGGAAGCTGAGGTGGGTAGATCACCTGAGGTCAGGAGTTCAAGACCAGCCTGACCAACATGGTGAAACCCCATCTGTACTAAAAATACAAAATAAGCTGGGCGTGGTGGGGTGTACCTGTATTCCCAGCTACTCAGGAGGCTGAGGCAGGGGAATCGCTTGAACCTGCCCTGGGAGGTGGAGGTTGCAGTGAGCCCAGATGGTGCCATTGCACTCCAGCATGAGTGACAAGAGTGAAACTCCATCTCAAAAAAATATATAAAAAAAAAAATAAATAAAAAATAAAATTAAAAAATAAAATTTGGATTTCATATAGGTTTTTTTTTTTTTAAATTTTTTTGAGACAGGCTCTTGTTCTATTGCCCAAGCTGGTATGCACTGGCATGAGCATAGCTCATTGCAGCCTCCAACTCCTGGGCTCAAGTGATCCTCCTACCGCAGCCTCCTGAGTAGCTGGGACTATGGGCATGTGCCGCCATGCCCAGCTAATTTTTAAAAAATTTTTTGTAGAGACTGAGTCTTGCTGTGTTGCTCAGATTGGTCTCGAACTCCAGGCCTCAAGCAACCCTCCTGCCTCGGCCTCCCAAAGTGTTGGGATTACGGGTGTGAGCTCCATCTAGTTTTTACATGTTACTTTGATAGTTTTCAATGTGAAAAAAAGTTAAAATGAGTCTTAGCTTACAGGCCTTACAAAAACAGATGGCAGGCCAAATTTGGTCCACTGGCCATAATTTTTGCCCTACAAAATGGGCAGGTTGTGGTGGCTCCTAGGCTCAAGCGATCCTCCTGCCTCAGCCTCCCAAAGTACAAAGTGAATTACAGGCATGAGCCACTACACCCCATTTTCCTTCTGATTATTCAGTTTTTGGCTACCACGAATAATGCTGCTATGAAGATTCTTCTGCTAATATCTTGGGGAACATTGTCCTGAATTCTAAGGATTGGATTTGCTGGGTCACTGAGTCGACAAATGTTTAACTTTCATAGAAACTCCCAGTTTCTTGAACTGGTTGTTCGTCTTACACAAAAGGTAGGACAAATTTAAGTGGTTTCACTGTAGAATGAGTTTTCTTTCTTTTTTTTTTTTTTAAGAGACAGAGTCTCACTCCGTCACCCAGGCTGGAGTGCAGTGGCACAATCTCGGCTCACTGCAACCTCTGTGTCCCTCTGGGAGCCTTAGTTCCCTGCGCTAAAACACAGGGTTTATCACAGCACCTTCCTCTTGAGGCAGTTTCAAGGATTAGCTGGCTGCCCTCAGGGTCTCCAACCCAGAGGTTCCCCTTCTAGGTGTGAAGCCCAGAGACACCCTTGCTCATGTGCACAAAAGACAGCAGGGGTGTAGGGCAGGGGACAAAGTACACAGCAGGGGACTGCTTAATACATGATGACACTACAAGGCAGTGGATTGCCAAAACAGGAGCAATTCTTTTTTTTTTTTTCTGAGACAGAGCCTCACTCTGTCGCCCAGGCTAGAGTGCAGTGGCGCAATCTCGGCTCACTGGAACCTCCGCCTTTCGGGTTCAGGTGATCCTTCTGCCTCAGCCTCTCCAGTAGCTGGGATTACAGGTGCGCACCACCACATCTGGCTAAATTTTGTGTTTTTATTAGAGACGGGGTTTCGCCATACTGCCAGGCTGGTCGTGAGCTCCTGGCTTCAAGTGATCTGCGTGCCTCAGCCTCCCAAAGTGCTGGGATTACAGGTGTGAGCCACCGCACCTGGCCCGAGTTTTCTTTTTTTAATAAACAATGATTGAGAAGTGAACATCTTAGCTGCCACAGGGCAGCCAATTCAGAAAGTTAGGTTTGCCTGTTAAATATGCTGGCTTAGAGAAGTACTGCTGAAAACACTGATCCCCCAGGTCCCTTAGAATCAGAGGGTCTGATTTAATTGTTCTGGGTGGACACAAGGAATTGGCATATTTTAAAAGCTCCACCATTGATTCTTACGTGGCTCAAGTGTGGGTTTCAATACTTCCTCCTTTTAAAATTGTGAAACAAGTAATTTGTCTTCCAACATTTTATTATGAAAAATTTCAAGCATAGAGAAAAGCTGAAATTTCTTTTTCTTTTTTTTTTTTTTTGAGACAGGGTCTCACTTTGTTATCCAGGCTGGAGTGCAGTGGTGCAATCATAGCTCACTGCAGCCTCTACCTCCTGGCTCAAGCGATCCTCCTGCCTCAGCCTTCCAAATAGCTGGAACTACAGGTGTGCACCACCACTCCTGGCTAGTTTTTGTGTTTTTTGTAAAGACAGAGTTTTGCCACATTACCCAGGCTGGCCTCGACCTCCTGGGCTCAGGCAATCCTCCCTCCTTGGCCTCCCAAAGTGCTGGGATTAGAGTGAGCCACCGCACCAGGCTTAAATTTTTTTTTTTTTTTTTTTTACAGTGTACATCTCTATCCATCCATCACTCCATCTTTTTTTCTTTTGAGATGGAGTCTCACTCTGTTGCCCAGGCTGGTGTACAGTGGCACAATCTCAGTTTACTGCAACCTCTGCCTCCTGGGTTCAAGCGATTCTCTTGCCTCAGCCTCCCGAGTAGCAGTAGCTGGGTTTACAGGCAAGTGCCACCACACCCAGCTAATTGATTTTTAAAATATTTTTAGTAGCGATGGGGTTTCACCATGTTGGCCAGGCTGGTCTCGAACTCCTGACCTCAAGTGGTCCACCTGCCTTGACCTTCCAAAGTGCTAGGATTACAGGTTTGAGCTGCTGCGTCCGACCTATTCTTTTTTTTTTTAAGATGGGGTCTCGCTATGTTGTCCAGGCTGGTATTGAACCCTGGCTAAGGCGATCCTCCCACCTCAACCTCCCAAGTAGCTGGGCCTACAGACATGCACCATCATGCCTTGCTGTAATTGTTTTATTTTATTATTAGTTATTATTGATTTATTAGTGTGCCTAATTTATAAATTAAACTCTATCATAGGTGCGTATGTATAGGAAAAAGCATAGAGTGTAGGGTTCTGTACTATCTGCGGTTTTAGACATCCACTCCGTGTCTTGAAATGTATCCCAGGCAGATAAGAGGGGTTTACTATAGTTTTGAGTAATGAAGGGAAAGAACTTGGGAACCAAATGGAAAAGAAGCTGAGAGCTTACTTGCCACCAGGGGGCAGTGTAGGCCTTGGGAACTCCAAGGCCAGCAAGCTGAATGCTTTACAGGATCCCTTCTGGGTTATGTTTCTTTGATGGGGGTAGTTTCAGGTGTAGCTGCTGCAGGGAACAGATGAAAGAAAAGCTCTGGGGATGTGTCACGGACATGATGCATCATGGAAGGGAAGAATGAATTTGTTGAAAGCATTTGGGGTTAGGCAGGCTGGGCTGTTGCGGAAATCACTCGACAAGTTTCAGGGACAATGAAGGCTGCTTTAGGTCAAGATGTTATGTGTTCCCCACCCACAATTTCTTATTTTGAATTTTTTTAAATCTACATTGAAATAATAGTACAAAATATAACAATACACAAGCACAGGCCGGGCGCGGTGGCTCACGCCTGTAATCCTGGCACTTTGGGAAGCTGAGGTGTGCGGATCACCCGAGGTCAGGAATTTGAGATCAGCCTGGCCAACATGGTGAAACCCCGTCCCTACTGAAAATACAAAAATTAACCGGGCATGGTGGCATGCTCCTGTAATCCCAGCTACTCAGGAGGCTGAGGCATGAGAATCACTTGAACACCCAGGAGGTAGAGGCTGCAGTGAGACGAGATCATGCCACTGCACTCCAGCCTGGGCCACAGAGCAAGACTGTCTCAAAAAAAAAAAAAAAAAAGAATACACAAGCACAAATTTCATCAGCCATCAGAGCAATTATGTCACTATAGGTCATGAAACTTTTAGAACTGCGCTCGTCTCCCCCAAATGTTTTTGGGGAATGAGAGTGAAAATGGGCAAAAAGTCCAAAAATGGTTTTGATCTTGCAGACTGTCAGGGTTCTCTAGGCTATACTTTGAGACTTACTCTTTTACAAAACCTTTGTCACGTCTAACAAAATATGCAGTAACTTTTTTTTTTTTTTTGAGACGGAGTCTCCCTCTGTCGCTCAGGCTGGAGTGCAGTGGTGCGATCTCGGCTCACTGCAAGCTCTGCCTCCTGGGTTCATGCCATTCTCCTGCCTCAGCCTCCTGAGTAGCTGGGACTACAGGCGCCTACCACCACGCCCAGCTAATTTTTTTTTGTATTTTTAGTAGAGACGGGGTTTCACCATGTTAGCCAGGATGGTCTCGATCTTCTGACCTCGTGATCTGCCCATCTCGGCCTCCCAAAGTGCTGGGATTACAGGCGTGAGCCACCACACCCGGCCAATATGCAGTAACTTTATATCATCATTAAATATTCAGCCTGTGTTCAGATGTCTCCAATTACCCTAGGAATAATTTTTACAGCTTTTTTTTTCTTTTTTCTTTCTTTTTTTGGTAGAGATAGGATCTCACCGTGTTGCCCAGGCTAGTCTCAATCTCCTGGGTTCAAATGATCCTCCCCTCTCGGTGACTCAAAGTGCTGTAATTATAGGTGTCAGCCACGGTGCTCAGCCTACAGCTGTTTTTAGGAACCAGGATGCAATTGAGCTTAGTGTTTGGCCATTATGTCTATTTAGTCTCTTTTGTGTGTGTGTATGTGTTTTCTTTTTCCTTCTTTTATTTTTGTTTTGTTTTGTTTTTCTTTTTTTTTTTATTTATTAAAAAATCTTTTTGGATCTAGAACAGTTTCATATCCTTTTGCCCCAGGATATTGACTTTTTTATTTTTTATTTTTTTTTTTGAGACAGAGTCTCGCTCTGTCACCCAGGCTGAGGATATTGACTTTTTTTTTTTTTTTTTGAGACGGAGTGTCGCTCTGTCATTCAGGCTGGAATGCAGTGGCATGATCTCTGCTCACTGTAACCTCTGCCTCCCAAGTTCAAGCAATTCTACTGCCTCAGCCTCCCCAGTAGCTGGGACTGTAGGTATGTGCCACCATGCTCAGCAGGCTCAGCTAATTTTTTTTTTTTTTTTTGAGGCGGCGTCTCACTCTGTCACCCAGGCTGGAGTGCAGTGGTGCGATCTCGGCTCACTGCAGCCTCCGCTTCCCGGGTTCAAGCAATTCTCCTGCCTCAGCCTCCCGAGTAGCTGGGATTACAGACATCACCACCGCGCCTGACTAATATTTGTATTTTTAGTGGAGACGGGGTTTCACCATGTTGGCCAGGCTGATCTTGAATGCCTGACCTCAGGTCATCCGCCTGCCTTGGCCTCCCAAAGTGTTGCGATTAGGCGAGCCACTGTGCCCAGCCTCGGCTAATTTTTGTATTTTTAGTATGGATGGGGTTTCACCATATTCACCAGGCTGGTCTCAAATTCCCGACCTCAAGTAATCCACCTGCCTCGGCCTCCCAAAGTGCTAGGATTACAGGTATCAGCCACTGTGCTTGGCCTCCAGGGTATTGACTTTTGAAGCTTCCTGACATGCTGTCTTCTAAAATATTCCACATTCTGGACGTGTTCGATTGTTTCCTTATGGTGTGTCATTTAATTGTCTTATTAAAACTTTTCTTTCCTATGAACTGAAGTAGGTTGTAGATATTTTTGTATTAGTTAATAATAATAAGGCCAGGCGCGGTGGCTCACGCCTATAATCCCAGGACTTTGGGAGGCCGAGGTGGGCGGATCATGAGGTCAGGAGATCGAGACCATCCTGGCTAACACGGTGAAACCCCGTCTCTACTAAAAAATACAAAAAAAATTAGCCGGATATGATGGCGGGCGCCTGTAGTCCCAGCTACTCGGGAGGCGGAGCCAGGAGAATGGCGTGAACCCGGGAGGCGGAGCTTGCAGTGAGCCGAGTTCACGCCACTGCACTCCAACCTGGGCGACAGAGCGAGACTCCGTCTCAAAATAATAATAATAATAATAATAATAATAATAATAATCATAGGCTGGGCACAGTGGTTCATGCCTATAATCCCAGGACTTTGGGAGGCTGAGGTGGGAGGATAGTTTGAATCCAGGAATTTGAGACCAGCCTGGGCAACATTGCAAAACCCTGTCTCTACAAAAAATTAAAAACAAATTAGCCAGGCATGGTGGTGCGCCTATAGTCCCGGCTACTGGAAAGGCTGGTGTGGGAGGATCGCTTGAGCCTGGGAGTTCCAGGCTGCCGTGAGATGTGATTGCGCCACTGTACTCCAGCCTGGGTACAGTGTAAGGCCCTGTCTTTAAAAAAATGCATTTTATACATATATATGTTTTTTTCCGAGATGGAGCCTCACTGTGTCGCCCAGGCTGTAGTACAGTGGTGCCATCTTGGCTCACTGCAACTTCTGCCTCCCAGGTTCACGCGATTCTCTTGCCTCAGCATCCCGAGTAGCTGGGATTACAGGTGCACACCACAACACCCAGCTAATTTTTGTATTTTTAGTAGAGATGGTGTTTCACTATGTTGGCCAGACTGGTCTCGAACTCCTGACCTTGTGATCTGCCTGCCTCAGCCTCCCAAAGTGCTGGGATTCAGGCATGAGCCACCGCGCCTGGCCGCATTTAATACATTTAACCTACTGAACATTATAGGTTAGCCTACTTTACCTTAAAGTGCTCAGAACATTTACATTAGCCTACAGTTGGGCAAACTCATCTAACACAAAGCCTTGTATTTTATGCAAGAGTGTTGAATATCTCATGTAAGTTATTGAATACTGTATTGAAAGTGAAAAACAGAATGGTTGTATGGGTGCATGGAATATGATTTCTATTGAAAGTGTATCACTTTTGGCTGGGTGCAGTGGCTCATGCCTGTAATCCCAGGCTGAGATGGGAGGATTGCTTGAGGCCAGGAGTTCAAGACCAGGCTGGTCAACATAGTGAGAGCCCATCTTTACTGAAGGAAAAAAAAGACAAATGAAAAAAAGAAATAAAATGTATCACTTTCACATTATTGTAAAGTCAAAAAATTGTTAGTCATCGGGCACATCACACCTGTAATCCCAACACTTTGGGAGGCCAGTGTGGGCAGATTGCTTGATGGCAGGAGTTCAAGAACAGCTTGGTCAACATGATGAAACCTCGTCTCTACTAAATAACAGTACAAAAATTAGCTAGACACAGTGGTGCGTGCCTGTAATCCCAGCTACTCAGAAGGCTGAGACACAAGAATCACTTCAACCCAGGAGGCTGAGGTTGCAGTGAGCTGAGATCATGCCACTGCACTCCACAGCCTGGGCGACAGAAAGAGACTCTATCTCAAAGAAAAAAAAAAAAAAAAGCCAGGCATGGTGGCTGCCTCACACCTGTAATCCCAGCACTTTGGGAGGATGAGGCAAATGGATCATTTGAAGTCAGGAGTTTGAGACCAGCCTGGCCAATGTGGTGAAACCCCATCTCTACTAAAAAGACAAAAATTAGCCAGGTGTGATGGTGGGTGCCTGTAATCCCAGCTACTCAGGAGGCTGAGGCAGGAGAATCGCTTGAACCCGGGAGGCGGATGTTGCAGTGAGCCGAGATCACACCACTGCACTCCAGCCTGGGTGACAGAGTGAGACTCTGGTTGAAAAAAAAAAAAAAAGTCAGACCATCTTAAGTCAAGGACCACATGTATACCAAGGGTTGAGCCACAGGGTATGTGTAGATTTAGCTTTAGTAGAAACTGCCCAGTAATTTTGATTTGTAGATGATCTTTATATGTTCTGGATCCAAGAACTTTGTTGGGTCCAGTACAACTCCTTTACCTGTGGTTTCACTTTCTGTGGTTTCATTTATCTGTGGTCAACCATAGCCTGAAGATATTCAATGGAAAATTCCAGAGATAAACAATTAGTCAGTTTTAAATTGTACATCGTTCTGAGTAGCATGATAAAATCTCACACCATCCCACTCAGGACATGAATTATCCCTATGTCCAGTGTATCCGTGCTGTATATAGGAGTATGTTACCTGTTCGTTAATCACTTAGTAGCCTTCTTGGTTATCAGATTAAAAAAATCATAGTATTGGCCGGTCACGGTGGCTCACGCCTGTAATCCCAGCACTTTGGGAGCCTGAGGCGGGTGAATCACCTGAGGTCAGGAGCTTGAGACCAGCCTGACCAACATGGTGAAACCCTGTCTCTACTAAAAAAATACAAAAATTATCTGGGCATGGTGGTGGGCACCTGTAATCCTAGCTACTTGAGAGGCTGAGGCAGGAGAATCACTTGAACCCAGGAGGGGGAGGTTGCAGTGAGCCAGGATCATGCCATTGCACTTCAGCCTGGGTGACAGAGCCAGACTCCGTCCAAAACAAAACAAAACAAAACAGTATTTATAGGGTTTGTACTATCTGAGGTTATCCACTGGGGTCTTGAAGGTATCCCCTGTGGATAAGGAAGGACTACTGTTTATGTTTGTAAATATCATTTCCCACTCTGAGGGCTACCTTTTCACTCTTTTTTTTTTTTTTTTAAGGTGGAGTTTTGCTCTTGTCATCCAGGCTGGAGTGCAATGGTGCAATCTTGGCTCACTGCAACCTCTGCCTCCCGGGTTAAAGCAATTGTCCTGCCTTAGCCTCCCAAGTAGCTGGGATTACAAGCACGTGCCACCATGCCTGGCTAATTTTTGTATTTTTAGTAGAGATGGGGTTTCACCATGTTGGCCAGGGTGGTCTCGAACTCCTGACCTCAGGTGATTTGCCCGCCTCGGCCTCCCAAAGTGCCGAGATTACAGGTATGAGCCACAGCACCCAGCCTCCACTGCCTATTTTTTATTTTTAAAAGTGTAAAACATTGAATTTTATTTCAACAGTATTGCTTTTAATGACTGTTGGGTATTCCATTTTTATATTAGTGTGCTTACCTTTTTAAAATTTATTTGCAAGATCCGTTTGTATATTAAGTGTATTGACCACTGTGTGGTATGTATATGTTACAGATATATTTTCCCAGCATATTGGTTCTTTTTAGATTTTGTTTATGGTGTTGCTGCCATTCAGAACCTTCTGACTGATCTTTTCCTTAATGATTTATCACTTTAGGTATCACATTTGAATATCCCTTCTGTATTAGTCTGTTCTCATGCTGCTAATAAAGACATACCTGAAGGCTGGGTGTGGTGGCTCACGCCTGTAATCCCAGCACTTTGGGAGGCCAAGGCAGGCAGATCATGTGGTCAGGAGTTTGAGACCAGCCTGACTAACATGGTGAAACCCCATCTCTACTAAAAACATAAAAATTAGCAAGGTGTGGTGGTGCATGCCTGTAATCCCAGCTACTCAGGAGGCTGAGGCAGAAGAATTGCTTGAACCGGGGAGGCAGAGGTTGCAATGAGCTGAGATTGTGCCACTGCACTGCAGCCTGGGCAACAGAGCAAGACTCTGTCTCAAAAAAAAAAAAAAAAAAAAAAAAAGACATACCCAAGACTAGGTCATTTATAAAGAAAAAGGGGTTTAGTGGGCTCACAGTTCCACATGGCTTGGGAGGCCTCCCAATCATGGTGGAAGGCAAAGCAGGAGCGAAGACATGGCTTACATGGTGACAGGCAAGAGAGCATGTGCAGGGGAACTGCCATTTGTAAGATCATCAGATCTTGTGAGACTTATTCACTATCATGAGAATAGCATGGGAAAAACCCACCCCCATGATTCAATTACCTCCCACCGGGTCCCTCCCACAACCCGTGGGGATTATGGGAGCTATAATTCAAGATGAGATTTGGGTGGGGACACAGCCAAACCGTATCATTCCACTTTGGTCACTCCCAAATCTCATGTCCTCACATTTCAAAACCAATCATACCTTCCCAACAGTCCCCCAAAGTCTCAGCTCATTTCCCCATTAACTCAAAAGTCCACAGTCCAAAGTCTCATCTGAGGCTGGGCGTGGTGGCTCACACCTGTTATCCCAGCACTTTAGGAGGCCAAGGCAGGCAGATCAGCTGAGGTCAGGAGTTCAAGACCAGCCTGGCCAAAATAGTAAAACTCTGTCTATACTAAAAATACAAAAATTAGCCAGGCATGGTGGCACATGCCTGTAGTCTCAACTACTTGGGAGGCTGAGGCACAAGAATTGGTTGAACCTGGGAAGCAGAGGTTGCAGTGAGCCAAGATTGTGCCACTCCACCCCAGCCTGGGTGACAGAGTGAGATTCTGTCTCCAAAAAAAAAAAAAAAAAAAACAACAACAACAAAATAAAGTCTCATCTGAGACAAGGCAAGTCCCTCCCACCTATGGGCCTGTAAAATCAAAAGCAAGTTTAGTTATTTCCTAGATACAGTGGGATACAGGGATTGGGTAAATACATCCATTCCAAATGGAAGAAATTGGCCAAAATGAAGGGGCTGCAGGCTCCGTGCAAGTCCTAAATCCAGTGAGGCAGTCAAATCTTAAAGCTCCAAAAAGATCTTTGACTCCATGTCTCACATCCAGGTCATGCTGATGCAAGAGGTGGGTTCCCATGGTCTTGGGCAGCTCTACCCCTCTGGCTTTGCAGGGTACAGCCCCCATCCTGGCTGCTTTCACAGGCTGGTGTGGAGTATCTGTGGCTTTTCCAAGCACATGGTGCAAGCTGTCGGTGGATCTAACATTCTGGGTTCTGGAGGGCGATGGCCGTCTTCTTACAGCTCCACTAGGGGCAGTGCCCCATTAGGGACTTTGATCCACTCCACATTTCCCTTTTGCACTGTCCTAGCAGAGGTTCCTTATGAAGGCTTCACCCCTGCAGCACACCTCTGCCTGGACATCCAGGCATTTCCATACAGCCTCTCAAATCTAGCTGGAGGTTCCCAAACCTCTGTTCTTGACTTCTGTTCACCAGCAGGCCCGGCACCACGTGTAAGCCACCAAGGCTTGGGGCTTGCACCCTCTGAAGCAATGGCCTGAGCTGTACTTGGCCCCTTTTAGCCCCAACTGGGATGCAGGGCACCAAGTCCTGAGACTGCACAAAACAGCAAGGCCATGGGCCCTGCCCATGAAACCATTTTTTTCTCCTAGTCCTTTGGACCTGTGATGGGAGAGGCTGCTGTGAAAACCTCTGACATGCCTTGGAGACATTTTTCCCATTGTCTTGGTGATTAACATTTGGCTCCTCGTTACTTATGCAAATTTCTGCAGCAGGCTTGAATTTTTCCTCAGAAAATGGGTTTTTCTTTTCCATCATATTGTCAGGCTGCAAATTTTCCAAACATTTATGCTCTGTTTCCCTTTTAAACATAGGTTCCAATTCCAAACCATATCTTTGTGAATACACAAAACTGAAATGAATGCTTTTAACAGCACTCAAGTCACCTCTTGAATGCTTTCCTGCTGAGAAATTTCTTCTACTAGGTACCCTCAACCATCTTTCTCAAGTTCAAAGTTCCACAGATCTCTAGGGCAGGGGCAAAATGCTGCCAGTCTCTTTGCTAACACATAACAAAAGTGACCTTTACCCCAGTTCCCAAAAAGTTCCTCATCTCCATCTAAGACCATGTCAGCCTGGACTTCATTGTCTATATCACTCTCAGCATATTGGTCAAAGCCATTCAACAAGTCTCTAGGAAGTTCCAAACTTTCCCACATTTTTCTGTCTTCTTCTGAGCCTTCCAAACTGTTCAAACCTCTGCTTGTTACCCAGTTCCAAAGTCACATTTTCATATCTCCTTATAGCAGCACCCCACGTTACTGGTACCAATTTACTGTATTAGTCTTTTCTCATGCTGCTAATAAAGACATCCCTAAGACTGGGTCATTTATAAAGAAAAAGAGGTTTAATGGACTCATAGTTCCACATGGCTGGGGAGGCCTCACAATCATGGTGGAAGGCGAAGGAGGAGCAAAGGCCTGTCTTACATAGTGGCAGGCAAGAGAGTGTGTGCAGGGGAACTGCCCTTTGTAAAACCATCAGATCTCGTGAGACTTATTCATCATCATGAGACAGCATGGGAAAAACTTGCCCCCATTATTCAATTACCTCCTGCCTGGTCTCTCCCATGACATATGGGGATTATGGGAGCCATAATTAAAGATGAGATTTGGGTGGGGACACAGCCAAACCATATCACCTTCCTAACCAGAGGTCAGATATTATTTGTATTTTTGTTGTTGTGTGTCACAGCTTTGTGGTTTTATTTTTTGTGCATTTAAATCTTTAATCCACTTGGAGTTTACTCTGATAATATAAGATTACGGCCTGGGAATCTAAATTTTTTACCAAAATGTTTATCTAGATAAGACCCTGGGGTAGGGTGGGGCTTTGGAGGCCAGTTTCATCTAGAAGGCTTCTTGGTGACTATCTCTGTACTCTTCCACCCATGCCAGGCCTTGGAGACCAGGGCCAGCCCTGGCCACACCCCAGGCTGTGTCACCTTCATCCTGAATGACCACAGCATGGCCTTCACTGGAGATGCCCTGTTGATCCGTGGGTGTGGGCGGACAGACTTCCAGCAAGGTGACCAGCTCCTTTATCCAGCCCAAGATCTTCATATAGTTACATGTGTGTCAAGTGTTGAAGTATCTGTTACAAGAATGAATGGATGGACATTAGACTTTTAGGGGGCTTCAGTATTAAATTCAAGGAGTTTACCTGCTAGAACAGTGGTCCCCAACCTTTTTGGCATCAGGGACCAGTTTCGTGGAAGACAATTTTTCCATGGACCATGGCAGGGCATAGTTTTGGGGATTCAAATGCATTACATTTATTGTGCACTTTATTATTACATTGCAATAGATAATGAAATAATTATGTAACTCACCATCATGTAGAATCAGTGGGAGCCCTGAGCTTGTTTTCCTGCAACTAGATGGTCCCATCTGGGAGAGATGGAAGATAGTGACAGATCATCAGGCATTAGATTCTCATAAGGAGAACGCAACCTAGATCCCTCGCATGTGTAGTTCACGACAGAGTTTGTGCTCCTATGAGAATCTAATGCTGAGGATCTGACAGGAGGCAGAGCTCAGGTGGTAACGGGAGTGATGGGGAGCGGCTGTAAATACAGATGAAGCTTTGCTCACTCGCCCACCACTCACCACCTGCTGCACAGCCCAGTTCCTAACAAACCACAGACCGGTGCCCAGGGTTAAGGACCCCCATGCTAGAGTATGGGAAGAGTTAGATTCAGGGGCTTAGCTGTTGGGGGACAGTTAGATTCAGGGGTGTGTTAGTTACCTATTTGAGCCCAGCTTGGGCAACATAGTGAGACTCCCTCTCTAAGAAACAAATATAGCTGAAAAAAAAAAAAAATACAAAGGACTGGGCACGGTGCCTCACGCCTATAATCCCACCACTTTGGCAGCCCAAGGCAGGTGGATCATGAGGTCAGGAGTTCAAGACCAGCCTGGCCAAGATGGTGAAACCCCATCTCTACTAAAAATACAAAAATTAGCTGGCCATGGTGGTGAGTGCCTGTAGTCCCACCTACTCGGGAGGCTGAGGCAGAGATTTACTTGAACTCAGGAGGTGGAGGTTGCAGTGAGCCAAGATTGCGCCACTGCACTCCAGCCTGGGTGACAGAGTGAGACTCCATCTCAAAAAAAAAAAAAAAAAGATAAAAAAAAGAAGTTGGGAGATATACCTAATGCTAGATGACGAGTTGGTGGGTGCAGTGCACCAGCATGGCACATGTATACATATGTAACTTACTGCACATTGGGCACATGTACCATAAAACCTAAAGTATAATAATAATAATTACAATAAAAGAAAAAAAAAAAAAAAGTTGTTAAAGCCAGCAGTTTTAATTGCCAGGGAGCAATGAATGATCCATTTGGAGTCTAGCTGCTAGGGGCAGTTAGATTTAGGAGCTTCCCTGTAGAAAGGGAGTATAGTTTCAGAATCTCAGGGTTGGGTCATCCTTTGAGCATGTGTGTGAATGTGGGGTTAACACTAGGCCTGGAATTTAGCTGCCTTGTGGGGAGACGTGAGGCTGGATGAGAGGGAAAGACAGAAGCCATGATGAGATGGCCATGGAAGCCACATCCCCAGGCCTCTTCCTCCCTCTTCCCTCTCTCCTTATCTCTGCATCTCAGTCTCTGTCTTTTTCTCTCCAAGGCTCCCAGTCTCCCATTTATCCATTCACAGTACAGTCAGGAAGCTGAAGGATTTAGGCTGAAATGCAAAGTGGAAGAGAGGTTTGCCCGCTACTTAGGACTCAGAGCTGCTTGTGGGGACCATGGCTTCACACTCTCCTCCTGGGCCTCGTGTCTGCAGTTTCTTTCTTCTTCTTCTTCTTTTTTTTTCTTGAGACAGAGCCTCGCTCTCTCCCAGGCTGGAGGGCAGTGGTGTGATCTCGGCTCACTGCAACCTCCGCCTCCTGGGTTCAAGCAATTCTCCTGCCTCAGCCTCCCGAATAGCTGGGATTACAGGCATGCGTCACCATGCCTGGCTAATTTTTGTATTTTTAGTAGAGACAAGGTTTTGCCATGTTGGCCAGGCTGGTCTCAAACTCCTGTCCTCAGGTAGTCCACCCGCCTCAGCCTCCCAAAGTGCTAGGATTACAGGCATGAGCCACTGCACCCAGCTTTGTCTTCAGTTTCTTACCTTCTAGTCCACTTTCCTTGTTCAGAACCCTTACTTGACATCCCCTGGGTGACAGCCAATGTCACAAATGACACTCTTTGGTGCTGCATGGTGTCATTCCAACCCTATTTACAGCCATGCTGAATTTCTCACCATTCCTTAATTATTTGTATATGCTGTTCCATCTGCCTAGAGTGCCTTTCCCTGTTCTCTACTTAGATAGAGGGATATTGTCAGGACACGAAGGAGAGGGTTTAGCTATAGTGATTTTATCCTCCTACCCTTTTCTTGAAGGAAGGGGTTAGAGTCTTCTGTCCTGTTGATCCACTGACCTCTGATCTTTCTTTCCCCAGGCTGTGCCAAGACCTTGTACCACTCGGTCCATGAAAAGATCTTCACACTTCCAGGCGACTGTCTGATCTACCCTGCTCACGATTACCATGGTGAGGGCTTCCTGGAAGAGATGTGGGGCGTACGTAACTTTGAAAGCGGAGTGTAAATCTCTGTAATCCTTGTAGGGCGTGAAGACGACCAGTCTCAGAAATTTCTCTGGCCCAAAAAAATTAAGTGTTTGAGGCTGGGCAAGGGGGCTCACACTTGTAATCCTAGCACTTTGGGAGGCCAAGGCAGGAGGCTCGTTTGAGCCCAGGAGTGAGTTCGAGACCAGCCGGAGTAACATGGCAAAACCCTGCCTCTACAAAATACAAAAAATTAGCCAGGCATGGTGGCATGCTGCCAGCTATTTGGGAGGCTGTGGTAGGAGGATTGCTTGAGCCCGGGAGGTTGACGCTGCAGTGAGCTATGATCATACCACTATATTCCAGCCTGGGTGACATAGCAAGACCCTGTCTCAAAAAAAAAAAAAAAAAAAAGATAAAGTGCTTGAGCCTGCTGTGTGTGGATATAGAAACCATGTGACTGCCAGATGCCTAGAATTCTGCAGGGCATGGATTTTCCTGGGCCTTACTTGTGGAGCTTAGGGAACTGGGGGAAAACTAAATTTCCCGCAGTGCCCATGGAGGAGGGAAAGCTATTTTAGGAATACTCTGGGAAGAGCCCCTGCCAGAGAGGCCCCTGCCAGAGAGGTACCCAAGGCCTCCTGGGGAATGTAGTTCTGAGAGGCCTGAGGCACTGGACTCCTTGACTTTCCTTCCCCTCCCTTGGCCACTAGGGTTCACAGTGTCCACTGTGGAGGAGGAGAGGACTCTGAACCCTCGGCTCACCCTCAGCTGTGAGGAGTTTGTCAAAATCATGGGCAACCTGAACTTGCCTAAACCTCAGCAGATAGGTGAGCAGCTGGGGACCTGGACTCCTGGGTCTGAGAGAGGAGGGGCTGGGGGCTTGGACTCCTGGGTCTGAGAGAGGAGGGGCTGGGGGCTTGGACTTCTGGGTCTGAGGGAGGAGGAGCTGGGGCCCTGGACTCCTGGGTCTGAGAGAGGAGGGGCTGGGGGCTTGGACTTCTGGGTCTGAGGGAGGAGGAGCTGGGGCCCTGGACTCCTGGGTCTGAGAGAGGAGGGGCTGGGGGCTTGGACTTCTGGGTCTGAGGGAGGAGGAGCTGGGGCCCTGGACTCCTGGGTCTGAGAGAGGAGGGGCTGGGGGCCTGGACTCCTGAGTCTGAGGGAGGAGAGACTGGGGGCCTGGACTCCTGGGTCTTAAGGAGGAGGGGCTGGGGGCCTGGACTCCTGGGTCTGAGGGAGGAGGGGCTGGGGGTCTGGACTCTGGGTCTGAGGGAGGAGGGGCTGGGGGACTGGACTCCTGGGTCTGAGAGAGGAGGGGCTGGGGGCCTGGACTCCTGAGTCTGAGGGAGGAGAGACTGGGAGCCTGGACTCCTGGGTCTTAAGGAGGAGGGGCTGGGGGCCTGGACTCCTGGGTCTGAGGGAGGAGGGGCTGGGGGTCTGGACTCTGGGTCTGAGGGAGGAGGGGCTGGGGGACTGGACTCCTGGGTCTGAGGGAGGAGGGGCTGGGGTACTGGACTCCTGGGTCTGAGGGAAGGAGTGGGCTCAGGACCAAAACTCTAGTTTCCTGAAGAGGAAAGGTTCCTAGGATTTCTGGGTCTCCAGTGGGGCCTGGAACTCTGCCTAGGCCCCTTAGTTTTAACCTTGATTTCTTCCTTTCAGACTTTGCTGTTCCAGCCAACATGCGCTGTGGGGTGCAGACACCCACTACCTGATCTCACTTCTGTCAGATGCTCCCATCCAGTATTAATGCACTAGGCGGGAGGAGAGGGCAGCGATGACACTGCACCTCTCCTTTCCCACCCCATTCCCTGGAGCTTCCTAAATAAAACTTTTTTTAATGTGAGTCTGACTTCTACCTATTTTCTCGGGGAACCAATTGGGTTTCTGGGCCGAAAGGGGTGGAGTTCTGGTCCTGTGGAGAGGCCAGGGAGCCTGCAAGATTTCTTTTCTTTTTCTTTTCTTTTTTTTTTTTTGAGATGGAGTCTCCCTCTGTTGCCCAGGCTGGAGTGCAGTGGCACGATCTCGGCTCACTGCAACCTCTGCCTCCCGGGTTCAAGCAATTCTCCCGCATCAGCTTCCCAAGTAGCTGGGACTACAGGCGCATGCCACCATGCCTGGCTAATTTTTTCGTATTTTTAGTAGAGACAGGGTTTGACTGTGTTAGCCAATGTGATCTTGATCTCCTGACCTCGTGATCCACCAGCCTTGGCCTCCCAAAGTGCTGGGATTACAGGTGTGAGCCACCGCATCCAGCCCGGAAGCCCACAAGATTTCTAACTCACAAGATCAAAAACAAACACAGCTATCTGGGGCAGGTCTTCTCATCACCTTGGATTAGAACACCGGCTTGCTTTTGAGCCACTTCCCACTTAGCCCTGGGGTAAGGTACTTCACTTCTCTAGGCCTCAGTTTTCTTATCTGTAAAATGGAAGGAATAATAATGGGGTGTTGTGATGCTCTGATGAGTCAATGTGTGTGAGTGCCTGGCACGTGGCCTATCAGTGTTCACCATTAAAGTTACTATCATTTAGAATGATCTTTTGGGTACTTCCTGGCTTATAGTGACAGTATACGCAATGGTTAAGAACATGGACTTTTGAGAGAATGAAGCCTGCATTTTACCACTTACAACATGTGTAGATGTTGGTTACATTTTTTTTTTTTTTGAGATGAGGTCTTACTCTCGCCCAGGCTGGAGTGCAGTGGCACATTCAAGACTCACTGCAGCCTCAACCTCCTGGGCTCAAGAGATCCTCCTGCCTCAGCCTCTGGAGTAGCTGAGATGACAGGTGTGTGCCACCACGCCTGGCATAATTTTTGTATTTTATTAGAGATGGGGTTTCTCCATGTTGCCCAGGCTGGCCTTGAACTCCTGATCTCAAGCAATCCACCTGCCTCGGCTTCCCAAAGTGCTGGGATTACAAGCCTGAGCCTCTGTGCCCAGCCAACCTTGGGTGCATTTGTCCTCCTCAGCTTGTATCCCCAAGTATAAAATGGAGATAGTAGGCCAGGCGCAGTGGCTCACGCCTGTAATCTCAACACTTTGGGAGGCTGAGGCAGGCAGGTTGTTTGAGCCCAGGAGTTCAAGACCAGCCTGGGCAACCTGGAGAAACCCAGTCTCTAGTAAAAAAAAAAAAGAAATGGAGGTAGTAATCACTTTCTTGCTGGGCAGCTTTAAGGGTGAAATTAAATGACTGGGTATAAAGTGTTTAGCACAGCTCTTGACTTCTAATCATTCCTTTTCATATACCAGTTATTTTCCTGTTTTCCCCCAGAGAGGAAAGGGTCTGGCTGAGACCTTTAACCTCTGCCCTCCACCCCATAGCAAAGTGGGGGAGGGGGGGTGGCGGTACACTTCCCTCAGTCTCTGGGCAGGTGTCTGACTCAGTTCAGGGCACCCCTTCCTCTTGTCCAGCTCCCCAAACCGGTCAGGGCCCTTCTGAAGGGCTCATTAGAGGGGAGACGTCCCCATCTCCATTCCTGCGTTCCTTTCTGAACTCCCAAGGTCTGGACATTAGAGAGGCGCCCATACAGAGGTGGCCAAGACTCCTCCAGGGGGGCAGGAATGAGGGGCTCGAGGGAGACTGGGAGGTCGCGATGCTGAGTTCCACGACGGTGGGGCCGGGATGGCCGGATGCCGAGGCCACGGGTGGGGCAAGCCCGTCGCTCCCTCCTCCCTCGGGAGCTGTTGGACCTGTTGTCCCCCCTCCACTTCCGGGCTGCTGGGGAGGGGGACCGGGCGGCCTCTCTCCTCCCTCTTCCCCTGCCACCTGTCTCATAGGCAGAAGCGGCCGTGCCCAGCGCGCAGAGCGGAGCGCGCCGAAGCCTGAGCTGGTGAGGGGGCCGAGGCTGTGGGGAGGTGGCAGTTGGACTTCGGAATCTCAAGGACTCCGACTCCTGGCTTGTTCAGAGAAGGAGAGCCTGGGAGCCCCGACTCCTGGATTCCTGGGTGAGGCGGCGTGGGCGCTGTTGCCCTGCACAGTGGGGTCGGGACTAAGACTACGGGGCTCCGGGAAGGATGGGGCGGGAGCCGAACTGCTGAGTCTCGGAGGGAGAAGATGGGTCGGTCTAAGCGAATCCAAGAGATTGTGGGGGGCTCCTGGGAGGGTACAAGGCCTGACACCTGGAGATGAGGGAGGGGAGGCGGGGTCGAAGAGGTCAGTAGGGGGCGTGCTACGACCCGGACTCAAATTCCGGTCCAGTCTCCGGGGGCGTGTCGCCTTGGAGCCATCAAGCCCCGCCTCTGGAAACTTCAGGACACGCCTCCGTAACGCTCAGTTCCATCCTTTAAACTCTTAGGCCCCGCCTCCTTGGGGGGGGGTCTCCGCGCCCCGGAGCAGACGCGAGCGGCGCTCAGCTGTCCAAGGCCTAGCTCCCGCCCAGGCCCCGCCCCCGGAGCTTCTGGTTCCGCCCACCCCGCAGGAGTCCGAGCGGCCATGGGGACGCGGAGCAGCCCTGAGGAGGTGACCCCGCCGCAGCCGGTCCCGGAATGCGACGTGGAGGTCCAGCCTCAGGGCCATCCCGAGGAGTCCCGGGAACAGGAGGCACCCGAAGTCCGGGCGGAACCTTCGAGCCGCGGGGGAGCTGAGCAGCAGGCGGAGGAAGAAGAAGTGGGAGAAGGCAGCAGCACTGAGAGCAGCCGCGACGCGGTGAGGGGCCGGAGGGCGACAGCGCGGGGGGCTTGAACCGACGGGGACCCAAACAGGTGGCCAGACAGGTAGACAGGTAGAGGGAAACCAGAAAGACAGAGACCCGGAGACAAGGAGAGAGACCCAGTGATAGCAGAGACTACTGAGAGACAGACACCAGGACACGGAGCCAGAGAGGCAGAGGCACAGACAGACAGAAACCAGATAGAGACAGAAACCAGACAGAACCACGGGGAGGCCCCAAGAACGGAGATAGACCCAAACGGGCGACAGAGACAGAGAGACGGGTATAGAGGAACCAGATAGGTGGCTCACGCCTGTAATCCCAGCACTTGGGGAGGCCGAGGGGAGGATTGCTTAAGCCCAGGAGTTCGAGACAAGTCTGGGCAACATAGCAAATCCCTGTCTCTAGAAAAAAAAAATACAAAAATTGTCCAAGCGCAGTGCCGCGTGCCTGTAATCCCAGCTACTCGGGAGGCTGAGGCAGGAGGATCGCTTGAGCCCAGGAGTTGTAGGCTGCAGTGAACTATGACTGCGCCACTGCACCCCAGCCTGGGACAAAGCAGAACCTATCTCTAAAAATGAGAGAGAGAGAGAGAGAGAGAGACCAGATAGACAGGAGAGACTACAGAACAGAGAAAACCAAACGAGTAAGAGATGCAGAGAGATCAAGAAACCAGACAGAGACCCAGAGACATGTAGACTGAGAGACAAAGACCCCAAAAAGACAGAGACACAGTGAGACTAGAGTCAGAGAGAGGGGAATCGAGACAGAGGGAAACCCAGAAATAAATGGCAGAGATGCTCAGAGAAACAAATAGAGAAAAACCTCGAGAGAGGGACATACTCAGAGGAATAAAGATCTAGTGATTCAGAGGCAGTGGACAGATACCGAATCTGAGAGACTGGGGTCAGGTGGAGAGAGAGACAGAGACAGATCCAGGCACTACAAGAAAGTGACACCAAGAGAATAGGACCTGATAGAGAAAAAGAAACACCTTTCGTAAGTCGGCTTTACATCCGCCCACTCTCCATACGGTACTGCAAGCCTCTGTGGTCCGTGTGGTTGGGTGGTCACGGGACTTGCACCCTCCCCTACTCGGACCTTAAATACAGGGGGCTGAGGCGGGGTGCGGTGGCTCACGCCTGTAATCGTAGCACTTTGGGAGGCCGAGGTGGGAGAATCGCTTGAGCCTAGGAGTTTGAGACCAGCCTGAGCAACATAGCATCAACCCCTCTCTACCAAAAAAAAAAAAAAAAAAAAAAAAAAGAGCTTGGCGTGGTGGTGCGCGCCTGTAGTCACAGCTACCTAGGAGGCTGAGGCAGAAGGATCGCTTGAGCGAGGGAGGTCGATGCTGCAGGGAGCTGTAATCGCGCCACTACACTCCGGCCAGTGAGGCCCTATCTCAGGACAAAAAAAAAAAAAAAAAGATAAGAAAGAAAGAAAAAGAAAAGAGCCTGTGACAGATTATGGGAGTGGTGGTTGTGTTAGGTAAGTGGACTGATGGACTGAGACCCGCAGAGGGTGATGTTGGGTGGGGACCAGACCTACTTAGTGATTGCAGGGGGCGAGGCATCTCCACTTAACCACACCCTGTAACTTCAGCCCGAAGCTACGCCTCCTCCGATAGCGATGGCGGCCACACCTCCCGCATCCACCTCTTCGCGGGAAGGGGTGCGAGGGGCGGCGCGGCGCTTGCAAGGACAGCAGCTGGAGGCATTGACTCGCGTGGCCCTGATGGAGCAGCGAGTGAAGGAGCTACAGCGCCAGAGGAAGGAGCTGAGGATCGAGGTGAGGCTGCGAACCCCTTGGGAAGCCTGGCCCCAACTCAAGCGGAACCCGCAAAGCCGGACTCCCAGCTTTTTCCTCGGGTGGGATCAGATTTTAGGCCCTCCGCTCTTCCTCCCTCCAAATTCAGGTCCCTGGAGTCCATCCTCCCGTCGAATCCGGTAGTTCAGGCCCTGGGCCTCTTCCTTGGACCTAGGCTTCCGAGCCCCCAGCCCTGGCATTCTCTCCGCAGATGGAGGTGGAGGTGGCCTTGCTGCGGGGTGAGCTGGCTGGGGAGCGAGTGGCCGCTCGCCGGGACGAGGAGCAGCTTCGGGAGCTGCTGGGGCAGCAGGCGGCCTCGGAGCAGCGCGGCCGCCAGCAGCGGGAACAGGTCTGTTTGGCTCACCGGGTCTTCATCAGCAGTGTCCTTCCTGGTCCATGGATGTTGGTGTGCTCCTAGCCACCTGCGCCCCGGGGTTGTCCCCATTCCCCAAAGGAAGACATTTGGGCTCCTGAGAGAGTGAGGGGCAGATGCCCCTCCTGGTTTTCCTCCTCCCTCCCTGGGCGAGAATTTGGGGCTCTTCCTTTGTCCCCTGTCCGTTTGCTATTTAAATGTGGGTGTGTGAAAACTTCCAAACTGGCCTGAAGCAGTGGCTAACGCCTGTAATCATAGCACTTTGGGAGGCCGAGGCGGGCGGATTGCCTGAGCTCAGGAGTTTGAGACCAGCCTGGGCAACATGGCGAAACCCCGTCTCTGCTTAAAAATACAAAAATTAGCAGGGCGTGGTGGCGCGCGCCTGTAGTCCCAGCTACTTGGGAGGCTGAGGCAGGAGAATCGTTTGAATCCGGGAGATGGAGGTTGCAGTGAGCCAAGATCGCACCATTGCACTCCAGCAGCCTGGGCGACAAGGAGACTCCGTCTCAAAAAAAAGAAAAAAAAAAAAAAAAAAAAAGAAAGAAAAAAAGAAAACTTCCAAACCCACAATAGTCAGGCAGCCCCCATGTCCTGTGCCCACCAGCTTCAGGAATGATTAATATTCTTACCTTCTTGTTTCATTATCTCCAATTTGTTCCCGTCCCCAGTTATAAAAGCCAATCCCAGACATCATATGGTCTGTACATATGTTTAGAGTGTATCATTGACAGATAAGAAATCCTTTTAGGCTGGGCCAGGTGGCTCACACCTGTAATCCCAGTACTTGCGGGGGGGGGGGGGGGGGGGGGGTGGAGGGGGAAGGGGGCGGGGCCAAGTGGGAGGATCGCTTGAGCCCAAGACTATGAGACCAGCCTGGCAACATAATGAGACACCATTTCTGTGAAAAATAAAAATACAAAAATTAACCAGGCATGGTGGCATGTGCCTGTGGCCTCAGACTCAGAAGAGTGAGGTGGGAGGATCAATTGAGCCCAGAAGGTAGAGGCTGCAGTGAGCTGTGATCATGACATTGCACTCCAACCTGGGCGACAGAGCAAGACCCTGTCTCAAAAATAAAAAATTAATAAGTTCATAGTATTGTCTTATTTCTGGTTAGTTTTTGTGTTTCCCAGACAGTCTCAAAATGGCAGTTAACAGGTGGCTTGTTTGAATGAAGTCCCCAAAGGTCAGTGTGATTGGCTGATATGTCTTACCCATTGTTTTATCTCTGGTGGTTCCTACCCGCTGTGTCTTCCCCATACTGTTTATTGGAAAAATCCAGTCTTCTGTCCCATAGGCAGAGCATGGCCGATCGAATGCCTGTGGTGCCCTTGAACATGCCTCTGTTTCTGCAAGTGGGTGTTGGTTAGAGGGAGAGGTTTGATTGTATTCAGAAGTGCTTTAGTGCTTCCTGAGCCGGTGTCAGGAACCTCATCTCTGGTTATCCCGACCTAATGAGATCACCCTAGTCTCTTTTTTTTTGTGAGACGCAGTTTCGCTCTTGTTGCCCAGGCTGGAGTGCAATGGCGTGATCTTGGCTCGCCGTAACCTCCACCTCCCAGGTTCAAGCGATTCTCCTGTCTTAGCCTCCCCAGTAGCTGGGATTACAGGCATGCACCACTATGCCCGGGTAATTTTGTATTTTCAGTAGAGATGGGGTTTCTCCATGCTGGTCAGGCTGGTCTCGAACTCCTGACCTCAGGTGATCTGTCCGCCTTGGCCTCCCAAAGTGCTGGGATTACAGGTACGAGCCACCGCAGTTCGAGGCCAGCCTGGCCAACATGATGAAATCCCATCTCTACTAAAAATACAAAAAATTAGCTGGGTGTGGTGGCAGGCACCTGTAATCCTAGCCATTCGGGAGGCTGAGGCAGGAGAATTGCTTGAATCCGGGAGGTGGAGGTTGCAGCTCCCAGGAGCCAAGATCACACCACTGCACTGCAGCCTGGGCAACAGGAGCAAAACTCCATCTCAAAGAAAAGAACCTTTTATCTGAAGATTGTAACATCCGTCAGTGGTCATTGCTTGGGTCAGTTACCATTATAGGTTGGAAAATGGTGACTTGATTTTGTCAGTTTTTTTCTTTGCAAGTGTTGTGTATGTTGGAATTTTATAAGGCTGCGTCCTAGGCCCTCATTTATCCTCAAAGATCACATATTTCTCCCAGGCCTTGTCTCCTGAGACAGAAATGTGCCCTTCTTCCTAGGGTACTGGCTACTAGGTACTCCTTTCTCACCCAGATCCAGAAATCTCGGTCGCAGCCCCTTCTCCCTCTGTCCCAGGAGTCCAGACCCCCAGCTCCTCCTCCCTCAAACCCAGAAGTCCAGACCCCCAGATCCTCCTTCCTCAGATCCAGGAATCCAGGCCCCAGCCCCTCCTCCCTCTGACCCAAGAGTCTGGCTGACCTCAGCAACTCCCTTCTCCACACTGTTTGTCTTGCTGTCCCTTTGGTCACCAGGCCAGAGTCCTGGACTTTGCCCTGTACACTTCCCTGTCTCTCACCTCCAAGCTTGTCAGCCACCATGTCCTATCCTTTCTGCTTCCTGATCTTCTCTGTCTAGTCCATCTATTTTTCAGCCCCACCGCCCAGGCCCCAGCTTAGGTCTCACCCTCACTGCTTGGAGGACTTCCGAGGGAGCTGCTCTCCACCCCTCTAACCCATCTCCCAGAGGGATGATTCCTAGCTCCTACTCCATCCTTTCAGTCCTTCTGAGGCTCCCTATATCCCCAGGTTGACCAAACCCCCCGTGAGCTGGACGAGCTGGCCTTCCCACTGTCCTCTCCCACCATGTTCTTCCCACCACCACATCCTTTTCCACCCTGGCTGGAGTTTGTCCCCCAGACTTCTTGTACTTTTCAACTTTCATGCATTTGTGCCAAGCCGTTTCCTCTGCCCAAAATGCTCTTCTAGAGCCTTTTATTTTCCCAGATCCAAATTCTCCCTGATTGTTTTGTTTTGTTTTGTTTTTGAGACAGGGTCTCACTGTCGCCCAGGCTGGAGTGCAGTAGTGCAATCACTGCAGCCTCAACCTCTGGCTGACATTGTTCTTCATTCTGGGTTCCCATAGTCTCTGGATTTTACTGCCCTGATCTTTCCAACTGGCTGTGTTCCCACCTGGAGGACAGGGCCCAGACACAATCCACTTCTGCATCCACCGTATCACATAACATGAATATGTTTTGCATTCATTTCTTTTCTTTCTTCTTTCCTTCCTTCCTTCCTTTTTGTTTCTTTCTCCTCCTTTCCTTTTCTTTCTTTTTTCTTTCTCTTCCCTCCCTCTTTTCTTCCTCTCTCTCCTTCCTTCCTTCCCTCTTTCTCTCTTTCTTTCTTTCTTTTCTCCTTTCCTTCCCTTTCCTTTCGAGACAGTGTCTCCCTCTGTCACCCAGACTGGAACAGTGATGCAAACACAGCTCAGTGCAGCCTCAATCTCCCTGCCTCAAGCAATCCTCCCACCTCAGCCTCCCGAGTAGCTGGAACTACAGGCGTGCACTAACACACTCCACTAATTTTTTTGTTTTTTTGTAGAGATGGGCTCCCCCTATGTTGCCCAGGCTAATCTCAAACACCTGAGCTCAAGAGAGCTTCCCACCTTGGCCTCCCAAAGTGCTAGGATTACAGGTGTGAGCCACCACACCTGGCCTCATTCATTTCTTTAAAATCTTGGCGCTGACTGTGAGGCAGGCCTGCACAGGAGTGAATCACATAGATGAAGTCCCTGCCTTTGTATAGCCAACACCCCAGGCAGGCTCTGAGATATGGCTGGCTGCTGCTTCCCCCGCTGCGCTTAAGCTGAGGCTGAGAACCTGGTTGTTCTTTCAGGAACAGAGGCGGCTGAGCCAGGAACGGGATCGCCTAGAGGGTCTTCGCCAGAGACTCCGCGAGGCCCAGGGACAGCTCGACTCACAGCCAGAGGACCAACGGGAGCGGCTTCTGCAGGGTGTGCAGGAGGTAATGGCCCTCTGGTTTTTTGTTTGTTTGTTTGTTTGTTTTCTTTTTTTGAGACAGAGTCTCACCCCGTTGCCCAGGCTGGAGTGCAGTGGTGCGATCTTGGCTCACTGCAACCTCTGCCTCCCAGGTTCAAGCGATTGTGCCACCTCAGCCTCCTGTGTAGCTGGGACTACAGGTGCACACAACCACACCCAGCTTATTTTTGGAATTTTAGTAGAGACGGGGTTTCACTATTTTGGCTAGGCTGGTTTCGAACTCCTGACAGGTGATCCACCTGCCTCGGCCCCCGAAGTGCTGGGATTACAGGCATGAGCCACTGTGCCCAGCTGGCCCTCTGATTCTTAGCCCCCTCCTCCCCCAGGACCCAGGAATCCAGGTCCTCAGTCACCTTCTTCCTCTGACCAGGAGTCCCAGCCCCAGCCCACTACTCCCTGGGGTCCTAGGGATTCAGGCCTCCACCCTTTTTGTGTTCCGACCTATAGATGAGGGAACAACTGGATGTGGCCCAACGCGCCTATGAGGACCTGGAGTTCCAGCAACTGGAGCGGGAGAGCCGGCAGGAGGAGGAGGATCGGGACAGCCCTGGGCCCCAGGTGCCAGACCCCAAGGTCCAGGAACTTCAGGCCAGCATAGCACAGCACAGAGTGAGTCATGCCCGACCAGCGCTGCCCCCTTTGCTGCTCCTCTCTGTCTCCCCTGCTCTGTGTCTGCCTTTTTCTCTGTCCTTGTTTCCTGCCTGTCACGTTCTTCTGAATAGTAACAACAAGAGCTGATACTAATGAAACATTTACTATGTGCCAGATACGGTCCTGTATATTTCATGAGCATTTCCTCACTGAATCCTTACAACAAACCCATGAGGCAAGTCCTACTACATTTTTTTTTTCCATGTTATAAATAAAGAAGCTGAAGGTCAAGGTGCTTAAGTAATCTTTTCCAAGTTTCCTTAGTAAGGGATAGAGCCAGGATTTTTTTATTTTTATTTTTTGAGATAGGGTCTCACTTTGTCACCCAGGCTGGAGTGCAATGACACGTTCACAGCTCACTGCAGCCTCGACCTCCTGTGCTTCAGTGATCCTCCCACCTCAGCCTCTCGAGTAGCTGGGACCACAGGTGCGAGCCCCCACACCTGGATAATTTTTGTATTTTTAGTAGAGACAGGGTTTCACCTGGTCTCAGACTCTTGGGTTCAAGTGATCCTCCCACCTTGGCCTCTCAAGGTGCTGGGATTACAGACATGAGCCACCGTGCCTCGCCACAGCCAGGATTTGAACAAACTTGGTATTCACCACCACATTCTTTGCCTCTATTCCAAAAAGATGCTCCATCAGATCCTTCCTGGGAGCTTCACATTCAGGGTCTGACTTGTCAGACCCTTGGGAAAAAATGGGCATGTTTGACCATATTTGACACAGAGTTTCCCAAAGTTTTGGATTAGAAAGCTCAGCCGGGCTCGGTGGCTCACTCCTGTAATCCCAGCACTTTGGGAGGCCAAGGCAGGCGGATGACCTGAGGTTGGGAGTTCGAGACCAGCCTGACCAACATGGAGAAAGCCCGTCTCTATTAAAAATACAAAATTAGCTGAGGGTGGTGGCACATGCCTGTAATCCCGGCTACTTGGGAGGCTGAGGCAGGAGAATTGCTTGAATCCGGGAGGTGGAGGTGGCGGTGAGCCGAGATTGAGCCATTGCACTCCAGCCTGGGCAACAAGAGCGAAACTCCGTCTCAAAAAAAAAAGCTTTTCTGTGGGTCTCCTTTCCCCACCTGTTTCTGGATCTTTTTCCTGTCCCACTGGCTTTTCCTTTGTCTCAGGTTGTCTCTATTTGTCTCTGTTCTATTTCTATCTTTTCTTTTGCCTGAATCTTTGTCTACATCTCTGTCTTTTGGGGCCTGTCTTGGTTGCTGTTCTCTCTGTCCATCCCTTTCTCTTCATCTTCCCCAGATCTCTTCTGGACCCTCAAAAGGGAAGAGGGTCCAGGGAGCTGAATGCTGGGTCCCCAGCCCTGGACACTCCGATCCCATGGTCTTTGGGAGAGGCTGGAGCAAACCCCAGCCCTCCAGGCAGATGTGATTCTGTGGGAGGGTGGCCTGGAGAGCTGGCTGGGGCCTTGGCAGATGAGTAACTGGGACAGAGGGGTGCTCTGCAGCACCGGATCCGGGTCCTGGAAGAGCAGCTCAAGTCACTGGGGGAGCAGATGGTGGCCGAGAGCCGGGGGCTGAGCCAGAAGAAGGAGGAGGCCCTTCAGGCCCTGTCACAGGTGAGCTCCCTGGCACCTGCCCTACCGTCCTCACTTCCCCCTGGGGCATCCCACCACCTCCCCGCACCCCAGATGTCTCCTGACATTAGGGAAAGCAGCTGGGACAGCCCATTCTGACTTTGACATGTAGCTGTCCATATCTTCCGGTAGGAACGGAGCCGGCTGCTCGAGCTCAACTGCCTTCAGGGAACACCTGGCGGGGACTTCTCTGAGCCGAACCCGGCCCTCACTAAGGTATGGGGATTTTGTATGCCTCTCAGTCCTTCCTCCCTCAGACTCGAAAGTCCAGGCCCCAGCCCTTCCTCCCTCAGACCCAGGAGTCCAGGCCCCAGCCCCTTCTCCCTCAGACTCAGGGGTCCTGCCCCAAGTCCCCTCCTCCCTCAGACCCAGGAGTCCAGGTCCCCAGCCCCCTCCTGTCTCAGACTCAGGAGTCCAGGCCCCAGCCCCTCCTCCCTCAGACCCAGGGGTCCAAGTTCCAGCCCTCCTCCCTCAGACCCAGGAGTCCAGGCCCCAGCCCGTCCTCCCTCAGACTCTGGGGTCCTACCCCGAGTCCCCTCCTCTCTTAGACCCAGGAGTGCAGGCCCCCAGCCCCCTCCTCCCTCAGATCCAGGAGTCCAGGCCCCCAGCCCCTCCTCAGGGAGCCAGGAGTCTCTGCCCGCAGCCCTACGCTGGGAGACTGGACACTAAGGACCACATTTCATCTCTCCTTAGTTTTTCTTTCTGAGAAATGGGTGGCACTAGAGGCATGGGCCAGAGTGTGTGGAAACTGGCAGTTGCTCTGGGGTCCCTCCTGCTTCCACGAACTTTCACCCTCTCTCCTGCAGCTGCTGTTCACCCAGAAGACAGACCGCCAGCTGCTGGTGCTCCAGGACGCCGCGGCCCACTCCACTGCCACCCCTACTTCTTCCTGCCTCTTCTCTGTCCATAGCTCCCTGCAGGTGCCTCCCCCACTGCCTTTGTTTCCCCATATGTCTTATTGGTCAGTGGTGAGGGAGGGGCTAGGATCAGAGTCCCCGAACTGGGGTCTCCAGAACTTCCACTCTGATTTTCTGTACGGGGGTGGGGGGATAGGGAAGCTTGGCCAAGGGGCATTCCTATGACTCCAGCTTTATTATTATTATTTTTTTCTGCGTAACACCCACCCCTGCCCTGGCGAAATGGGAACATGTGCACCCAGGAGTAGATTTTAAAAGCAACCAAACAGCATATTTTAATAAGGTCTCCCCTTCTCAGAAGTAACGCAGCTACTTGTGTTTTGAGAATCCTTCTAGACTTCCTTAAAACTGCGGGGGTGGTTGGGGGGCAGCTCATTTATAGTTAACAACAGATGGCCAGAGTGGTGGCTCATGCCTGTAATCCCAGCACTTTGGGAGGCCAAGGTGGGTGGATGACCTGAGGTCAGGAGTTCGAGACCAGCCTGGCCAATATGGTGAAACCCCATCTCTACTAAAAATACAAAAATTAGCCGGGCATGGTGATGCAAGGCTGAGGCACGAGAATTAATTGAACCTGAGAAGGCAGAGGTTGCAGTGAGCCGAGATTATGCCACTGTACTCCAGCCTGGGCGACAGAGTGAGACTTTGTCTCAAAAAACAAACAAAAATCCCTAATCCAAAATGCTCAAAAATCTGAAACTCTTTGAGTGCTTACATGATACTCCAAGGAAAGGCACATTGGAGCATTTTGGGTTTCAGAGTTTTAGGTTAGGGATGCTCAAGCCAAATATTCCAAAATCTGAAATCCTTCTGGTCCCAAGTATTTTGGAGAAGGGATATTCAACCTGTCCTTCTGAAAAATATGTATATTAGCTACTAGTTGGCTTTTCTTTTTAAAAATGATATATTTTGAGCATATTTATGGGGTACATATGATATTACATGCATAGTATGCGTAATAAGTCAGGGTACTGGGGCATCTGTCACCTCAAGTATTTATCATTTCTGTGTGTTGAGAACATTTCAAGTCCTCTTCTAGCTTTTTTTTTTGACAGAGTCTCATTCTGTTGCCCAGGCTGGAGTGCAATGGTGGAATCACAGCTCACTGCAGCCTCAACCTCCCAGGCTCAGGTGATCCTCCTTGAGTAGCTGGGACCACAGGCACACACCATGCACCACCATACACAGCTGATTTTTGAAGTTATTTTTGTAGAGATGAGGTCTCCCTATGTTGCCCAAGCTGGTCTTGAACCCTTGGGCCCAAGTGGTCCTGCTTTAGCCTCCCAAATTGCCGGGATTACAGGCATAAGCCACCGCGCATGGGCCCAATTTGTAGAGATAGGGTCTCACTGGCTTCTATTTTATTTATTTATTTATTTTGAGACAGAGTTTTGCTCTTGTTGCTCAGGCTGGAGTGCAATGGTGCGATCTCAACTCACTGCAACCTCTGCCTCCTGGGTTCAAGCGATTCTCCAGCCTCAGCCTCCCGAGTAGCTGGGATTACAGGCATGCGCCACCATGCCTGGCTAATTTTTGTATTTTTAGTACAGATGGGGTTTTGCCATGTTGGCCAGGCTGGTCTCGAACTCCTGACCTCAGGTGATCTGCCCACCTTGGCCTCCCAAAGTGTTGGGATTACCGGTGTGAGCCACTGCGCCTGGCCCACTGGTTTTTATTTTTTAACTTAACTCTATCTTGGAGATTGTTTTATATTGATACATTTACAGTTGCCTCATTTTTAATGACTTTACAACAATAGCAATAATAATAACAATGGTTTTGTTGAATCATTATAGTGTGCAAGGCATGGTTACAAATGCTTCATGCTGATTGGCTAACTGATTTGTCTTTGCAACAAATCTGTGAGCTAGGTTCTTGTTTCCATGTTATAGGCAAAAACACCAAGACAGAGAGGTTAAGTTGTTTAACCAGCTAGTATGTGGCAGAGCTGGGATTTGAATCCAGGTACTCTGTTTTCAGAACTTAGGTTCTTTTTTCCTTTTTTTTTTTCTTTTTTTGAGATAGGGTCTGGCTCTGTCACCCAGGCCAGAGTGCAGTGACATGATCTGCCTCCCAGGCTCAAGCCATCCTCCCACCTCAGCCTCCAGAGTAGCTGGGACTACAGCCACCACACCCATCTAATTTGTGTGTGTGTGTGTGTGTGTGTATGTGTGTATGTGTGTGTGTGTAGAGACGGGGTTTTGCCATGTTGCCCAAGCTGGTCTCGAACTCCTGAGCTCAAACAATCTTCCTGCCTCGGCCTCTTAAAGTGCTGGGATTATAGGTGTGAGCCACCACACCCAGCCTCCTAGAGCCTAGGTTCTTAATCACTCTGGGCTTCACAATTCTACTGTAGGGGCATGGTACAGCTCTCTCTCTGCAGATGATGATTTGAGTTTTTTTTTGCAGTTTAAGCAATGCTGTTAAGAATACCAGTGTGTGGGCCGGGCTTGGTGGCCCATGCCTGTAACCCCAGCATTTTGGGAGGCTGAGGCGGATGGATCACCCGAGGTCAGGAGTTCCAGACCTGGGCGACAGAGTGAGACTTTGTCTTAAAAATAAATAAATAAATACGTAAATAATAACAGTGTGCATCAGCTCATGCCTGTAATCCAGCACTTTGAGAGGCCAAGGTGGGTGGATCCCTTGAGGTCAGGAGTTCAAGACCAGCCTGGCCAACTTGGTGAAACCCCATCTCTGCTAAAAATACAAAAAATTGGCTGGGCGCGGTGGCTCACGCCTGTAATCCCAGCACTTTGGGAGGCTGAGACAGGCAGATCACAAGGTCAGGAGTTCGAGACCAGCCTGGCCAACATGGTGAAACCCTGTCTCTACTAAAAATACAAAAATTAGCTGGGTGTGACGCATGCCTGTAGTCACAGCTATTTGGGAGGCTGAGGCAAGAGAATCGCTTGAACCCGGGAGGCGGAGGTTGCAGTGAGCTGAGATCATGCCACTGCACTCCAGCCTGGGTGACAGAGCGAGACTCCGTCTCAAAAAAAAAAAAAACAACAAAAAAAAACAAAACGGCCGGGTGCAGTGGCTCATGCCGGTAATCCTAGCAGTTTGGGAGGCTGAGGCGGGCGGATCATAAGGTCAGGAGATTGAGACCAGCCTGGCTAATATGGTGAAACCCTGTCTCTACTAAAAATACAACAAATTAGCCTAGTCCCAGCTACTCGGAAGGCTGCAGCAGGAGAATTACTTGAACCTGGGAGGCGGAGGTTGCAGTGAGCCGAGATCGCGCCACTGCACTCCAGCCGGGGTGACAGAGCCAGACCTTGTCTCAAAAAAAAAAAAAAAATTAGCTGGGTGTGCTGGTGCATGCCTATAATCCCAGTTACTCGGGAGGCTGAGGCAGGAGAATAGTTTGAACCCAGCCTGGGCGACAGAGCAAGACTCCATCTTAAAAAAAAAAAATCTTGTTATTTATTAATCAATATTAATAACACTAATTTTAAAGCACTTAATATAGGTCAGGGTCTGTTCTAAACCATTTTATCACTTTGAACCTTATGGAATTGCTATTATTTGGAGGCAAGAAACAGTCGTATACTGGCAATTCCCCTGGCTCAACCAAATATATAACATTTCATTTTTTCTTGGGAAGAACCCCCACAAGCAGGTTCTGTTATTATTTGGGTGAAGGGTTAGCAGATGTTCTTCTGTATGGGAAATTAACTTTCTGGCTGCTTCCCCTGGAAACCTGATGAAGGTAGGTGTCAGCTGTGTTGCCAGGCAATGTGACTTAGGATAGCAATTACCCTTATTAGTAAATTGCATATATGAAAATACTTGGTGGGACGCCATGTCCAGTCCTATGGAGTTGTCACCTGAGTTGTTGGTCCCTGTGCACAGGAAGCCTCTAAGCCCAGGTGCACCCTGTACCCATCAATGTGGATCATTGCTTAGCTCCTGGATCTCACCTGGGGGCCACGCATGCTTTTACATGCATTGTGGGAGGTCACTCATTTAATCCTTGCAACAACCTAGGAAGGGCAGTGAGATGTTACCCACTTTACAGAGAGGACACCTCGTTTGAGAAGAGAAATGACTTGCCTATGTCACGCACTCAGGAAGTGTCAGAGCTGGGATTTGAACCCGAACTGGCCTGTTTCTATGGCCTGCTGATGGCTTCTGCAGTTCCTACAACATAAGTGCCATGCAGACAAAGCTGGGGTCTGTCCTGCCCACTTGGTTCTTCAGTGCCAAGTATCTAAGATCTCCCAGCTAGGAAGTGCTGGGAATGTGGCTGGAAGGAAGGAAAAAGTCAAGTAAAGCACAGGGATTTGAGCCTCAGTTTTTTCTCTGTGAAGTGGAGCTAACATTTCTCAACTCCCGGAGTTTTTATTTTTTTAGTTTTCAATTTTTGAGACAGTCTCACTCTGTCGCCCAGGCTGGAGTGGAGTGTAATGGCATGATCTTGGCTCACTGCAGCCTCTACCTCCCAGGCTCAAGTGATTCTCCTGCCTCAGCCCCCCAAGTAGCTGGGATTACAGGCACACGCCAGGCTAATTTTTGTATTCTTTGTAGACATGGCGTCTCACTATATTGCCCCAGGCTGGTCTCAAATTCGTGAGCTCAAGTGATCTGCCTTCCCCAGGCCTCCCAAAGTGTTAGGATTACAGGTGTGAGCCTTCATGCCTGGCCCATTATTTTCTTACCCATGATTCCCCTTAACCCCTAAATATTCCTAAATTTACTACCTAATGTCAAGCCCATTCTCTTATACAACCACAGTTCAATGATCGATTTCAGGAAACTAACACTGAGACAACACTATTAGAATCCACAGACCTTATTTATATTTTGTCAGTTGTTCCACCAATGTTTTTCCCTCCCTCCCTCCCTCTCTCCCTCCCTCCCTCCCTCCCTCCCTTCCTTCCTTCCTTTTTCTCTCTCTTTCTCTCTCTCGCTCTCTCTTTCTTTTTTTTTTTTTCCTTTTTGGCAGACTCTTGCTCTGTTGCCCAGGCTGGAGTGCAGTGGTGTGATCTCAGCTCACTGCAACCTCTGCCTCCCTGGTTCAAGTGATTCTCCTGCCTCAGCCTCCCGAGTAGCTGGAATTACAGGTGCCCACCACCACACCCAGCTTATTTTTGTATTTTTAGTAGAGATGGGGTTTCACCATGTTGGCCAGGCTGGCCTTGAACTCCTGACCTCAGGTGATCTGCCTGCCTTGGCCTTCCAGAGTGCTGGGATTACAGGCATGAGCCAACTGTTCCTGGCCCCACCAGTGTTTTTCCTAGCAAAAAATTCACAAAACCAAACTTTTTTTTTCTTGGCTCAGGAACACAGGTTGCATTTAGTTGTCATGTTTATTTGCTTTTAAAAAGTTAACATTCTCCTCGTTCAAAATTCACACGGTGTGGGAGGATATTCAGAGAAGACTCTGCGGCTTTTGTTCCCCCTCCTACGCTGTTCACTTCCTGAGGGCCACCAGGGTTACCAATTTCCCATGTGTTCCCCGGAGATATTCTGTGTTGACACAGCTAGTCATGTATGTACTTTCGCCCTCTTTTTATGCATACCTAGTTTATTCTATGCTGTTCTGTACTTTAAAAAAAAAACAAAAAAACTTTAAGAGACAGATCTCACTGTTGCCCAGGCTGGAGTGCAGTGGCATGATCATGGCTCACTGCAGCCTCAACCTCCTGGGCTCAAGTGATCCTCCCACCTCAGCATCCCGAGTAGCTGGACTACAGGTGCACGCTACCACACCTGGCCTTGCTTTTCTCTTGGATATTATGTTCTGTTTTTTTCTTTTCTTTTTTGGATATTATGTTCTATTTGGATGTAGGATGCATCTTCCTCTTGTTCTACACTGCGGAATTGTCCTTAGAGTCAGCTGGGTGTGGTGACTCACGCCTGTAATCCCAGCACTTTGGGAGGCCGAGGCAGGTGGATCACTTGAAGTCAGGAGTTCGAGACCAGCCTGGCCAATATGGTGAAACCCCATCTCTACTAAAAATACAAAAATTAGCCTGGCGTGGTGGCACACGCCTGTAATCCCAGCTACCCGTGAGGCTGAGGCAGGAGAATCGCTTGAACCCAGGAGGCGGAGGTTGCAATGAGCCGAGATTGTGCTACTGCATTCCAGCCTGGGCAACAGAGTGAGACTCCAACTCAAAAAAAAATAAAGTCTATGGAGTGCATAAGCCATGGTTCATTTACCTTGTCCCCTTCTGATGGGCACTTAGGTGGTCTCCAGGCTTTTGCTAGCACAGATGGCACTGCAGGGAATCACCTTGAACTCAGATCACTTTGCATGTGTATGAGTGTATCCATCGGTTGAATTTCTAGAAGTGGAATTGGGGCTCCATGGTTTATGCATTTGTCATTCAGATTTTTTTTTTTAAAGTCAAGTTGCCCTCCATAAGGCTTGTTCCAGTAGAACACCCCCAGTATCATGTGAGGGCATCTGGGTTTCCTACATAGGCACCAGCACGGTGGGTTTTTTGTTTTTTGTTTTACTTATTTATTTTTTTTGAGACAAGCTGTCACTCTGTCGCCCAGACTGGAGTGCAGTGGCACAATCTCAGCTTACTGCAACCTTGACCTCCGGGGTTCAAGCGATTCTTCCACGTCAGCCTCCACAGTAGCTGGGACTGCAGGCACGTGCCACTATGCCCAGCTAATTTTTCTATTTTTTGTAGAGACAGAGTTTCACCATGTTGCCCAGGCTCGTCTCCAACTCCTGGGCTCAAGCAATTTGCCTGCCTCGGCCTCTCAAAGTGCTGGCATTATAGGTGTGAGCCACTGCGCCTGGCCGCAGTGGGATTTTTTTTTTTTTTTTTTTTTTTGAGACAGAGTCTCGCTCTGTCGTCCAGCCTGGATTTCAGTGGTGAGATCTTGGCTCACTGGAACCTCTAACTCCCAGGTTCAAGCAATTCTCCTGCCTCAGCCTCCTGAGTAGCCTTTATTACAGGCACGTGACACCACATGTGGCTAATTTTTGTATTTTTAGTAGAGATGAGGTTTCACCATGTTGGCCTGGCTGGTCTCGAACGCCTGACCTCAAGTTATCCACCCGCCTCGGCCTCCCAAAGTGTTGGGATTATAGGTGTGAGCCACCACACCCGGCCCACAGTGGGATTTTTGGAAAGAGTTTTATTGAGGCATAATTCACGTCCCCATACAATTCATTCATTTAAATTGTACAGTTCTGTGTCTTTTAGTATATTCAAAGTTGTGCAAACATTACCACAATCAATTTTAGAATATTTTCATTACCCCCCAAAAGAAACCCTGCATCCCTTAGCCTCTCGGTTCCCCCATCTACCCCAGTCTGGGCAACCACAATTCTACTTCCCATTTCTATGTTAATTTGCCTGTTCTGGACATTTCTCTTTTTCTTTTCTTTTTTTTTTGAGACAGAGTCTCACTCTGTCACCCAGGCTGGAGTACAGTGGCACGATCTCAGCTCACTGCAATCTCCACCTCCTGAGTTCAAGTGATTCTTCTGCCTCAGCCTCCCGAGTAGCCGGGACTACAGGCGTGTGCCACCATGCCCGGCTAATTTCTGTATTTTTAGTAGAGACGGGGTTTCACCATATTGGCCAGGCTGGTGTCGAGCTCCCAGCCTCAGGTGATCCACCTGCCTTGGACTCCCAAAGTGCTGGGATTACAGGCATGAGCCACTGTGCTCAGCTTGATATTTCTTATAAATGGGATCATACCCCTGTGAGGTCCTTTCACTCAGCACATGGACGGTAGCATTTTGATTTGTGCTGACTGGGTGGTGGTTTCACTGGGCAGCACTCTGGCTTAGGGTGGAGATCAAGCCTTTTTCCTATGCTCATGAGCCTTTTGTGTTTTCAGGGCTCCATTGGCCTCCAGAGGACTGGGAGCCTGCCCCGGAAAAGGGGAGAGAGGGCGAGCCAGAGAGGATCCCCCCGACCTCTGTCCTTCCATTGTACTGGTGAGGATCCCCCTGTTCCCCACTTCCTTCCTGCATCAGCACCCATCCTGCAGCAGAGGATGGAGGAAACCCGCACCTATGCCTGCAGGGGAGAAGTGGACGGGCTCAGGCCAGGGTGTATCCAGCCCTATAACCTGGTCCTCTCTACCCTAGAATCCATGGAGGCCTCAGCTCTCCCGCCAGCAGTGGGGGACTCCGGCAGATACCCCCTCTACCAGCTGCTGAACTGTGGCTGTGGGAATAGGTGAGACATCAGAGAGAAGGTGGGGAGATGGGAGAAGAGGCCCAGCCACTGTAACCCACCCCGTCTGTGTTCCCTCCTCCTAGCTGTGGGGCCATCCACCCAGACATTGCCCACATGGAGCAGCTCCTGCAGCAGGCCATGGCGGAGAGGGAGCGGCTGCTCAAGGCCCGGGTGAGAGCCCAGGCCATCCTCTTAGGAACAGAAGAGTGCCCCAGCCCCTCCCTCAGACCCGGGAGACCCCCAAGCCCTCCTCCCTCAGATCCAGGAGTCCAGGACCCCAGCTCCTCCTCCATCAGACCCAGGAGTCCAGGACCCCAGCTCCTTCCTCCCTCAGACCCAGGAGTCCAGGACCCCAGCTCTTCCTCCCTCAGACCCAGGAGTCCAGGACCCCAGCCACCTACTCTCTCAGACCCAGGAGTCCAGGCCCCCAGCCCCTCCTCCCTCATACCTGGGAGTCCAGGCCCCCAGTCCCTGTACCCTCAGAACAGGGAACCTAGGACATTCTCCAGCCACCCTACCATCTTACGGGCTGGCATCCTCATTGAGTGCTTCATCCTGAATCCACAGGAAGGAACAAGAAGGGGCATGGAAGGTTCCTCAGGCCCTGCTGTTCCTGCCATCACGGTCAGTCCCACCCCCACCCTCACGCCCACCTCTCCCTGCTCTGTTTCTCCCCCTGACCTGTGCCCTTTCTTACATCTGACCCTTTCCTCTCCTCCAATTGAACAGAAAAGTGTCCTGGGCTTGGCAAGGGAAAGGGAACTGCAGAGGACCAGTTCCTGTTCCCATGACCTGACGATGGTCATCTCCATGTGTGGCAGGTCCTCGGGTAACTTGCTGTACGCTGCCTCATTTTCCTCTTCTGTACATTGGTGACAATGTCAGCAGTCAGTACAGAAGGAGTACAAGTCCATGCTGGGACTTACTCCTGGCCTCAAGCAATCCTCCTGCCTCAGCCTCCCAGAGTACTGGGACTATAGCGTGAACCACCATGCCCAGTCCATGCTGGAACTTTTAAAAATCATTTAAAATTTTATTTTTGGCTGGGTGCAGTGGCTCATGCCTGTAATCCCAGCACTTTGGGAGGCCAAGGCGGGTGGATCACCTGAGTTTGCGACCAGCCTAGCCAACATGGTGAAACCCCATCTCTACTAAAAATACAAAAATTAGCCGGGCATGGTGGCACATGCCTGTAATCCCAGCTACTCGGGAGGCTGAGGCATGAGAATCACTTGAACCCGCACGTGGAGGTTGCCGTGAGCTGAGATTGTACCACTACACTCCAGCCTTGGCAACAAGAGTGAAAATCCGTCTCAAAAAAAAAAAAAATCAAAACCAAAAAACTGTTTTTATTTTTATTTATTTAAAAAACTCTTTAGGCCAGGCGCAGTGGCTCACGCCTGTAATCCCAGCACTTTGGGAGGCTGAGGTGGGTGGATCACGAGGTGAGGAGTTCAAGACCAGCCTGGCCAAGATGGTGAAACCCCATCTTTACTGAAAATACAAAAAATTAGCCGGGCATGGTGGCAGGCACCTGAAATCCCAGCTACTCGGGAGGCTGAGGCAGAGAATTGCTTGAACCTGGGAGGTGCAGGTTGCAGTGAGCCAGGATCACACCACTGCACTCCAGTCTTGGCGACAGACCAAGATTCTGTCTCAAAAGAAAAAAAAAAAAACCTCTTTATGATAGAAATATTCAAGCATATGCACGAGAGAAGGAGTAGATTAATAGACCCCCAGGTGCCCACTGTGCAGCTTTAATCATTTTCAATATTGAATCTTGTACTTGCCAACTTTTTATTTATTTATTTTATTTAACATTTTAATTTGTATGAGTATATACTAGATATATATTTTATTTTTATTTTTAATATTTTTATTTTTTTCTCATAAGTCTGCTGCACTCCTATATTTTTAATGTATTTTATTTTTGTAGCGATAGAGTCTTGCTATGTTGTCCAGGCTGATCTCAAACTCCTGGCCTCAAACAATCCTTCCATCTCAGCCTCCCAAGGTGCTAGAATTATAAGCATAATTCTAGGGCATTGGTGCCCAGCCACCAATTTTATTTTACTAATCCCATACCTACATCCCATTCTGCACTGAAATATTTTAAAGCAAAATATTGTATCCTTTCACTCAAATATCACTATGTATCTCCAATAGATAGGCTTGTTTTTTGGGGGACAGAGTTTTACTCTTGTCGCCCAGGCTAGAGTGCAGTGATGTGATCTCAGCTCACTGGAACCTCTGCCTCCCTGGTTCAAGCGATTCTTCTACCTCAGCCTCCCGAGTAGCTGGGAGTACAGGTGCCCACCACCACACTCATTTTTTTTTTTTTTTTTTTTTTTTTTTTTTTAGTAGAGATGGGGTTTTGCTATGTTGTCCGGGCTGGTCTTGAACTCCTGACCTCAGGTGATCTGCCTGCCTTGGCCTCAAAAAGTGCTGGGATTACAAGTGTGAGCCACTGTGCCTGGCCAATAGGTTTTTTTTTTTTAACATAACAAAAATTCCATTGTCACATCTTATGAGATTATTAATTTCATTATATTGTAATATATAGTCCATATTCACATTTCTCTCATTGTCTCCAAAATATGTTTTTTTAAATTTATTTATTATTTTTCTTTTCCTTTTTTTTTTTTTTTTTTTTCAAGATGGAGTCTCACTTTGTTGCCCAAGCTGGAGTGCACTGGCACAATCTCGGCTCACTGCAATCTCTGCCTCCAGGGTTCAAGCGATTCTCCCGCTTCAGCCTCTGGAGTAGCTAGGATTACAGGTGCCCACCACCATGCCTGGCTAATTTTGTATTTATAGTAGAGGCGGGGTTTCACCATGTTGGCCAGGCTGGTTTCAAACTCCTGACCTCAGGTGATCCACCTGCCTTGGCCTCCCAAAGTGCTGGCATTATAGGCATGAGCTACCGTGCCTGGCTTTGTTTTCCATTTTTAACAGTAGAGACACTGTGTTGGCCAGGCTGGTATTGAATTCCTGGCCTCGAGCCTCCCTTCTTTCTGGCCAGCCAAAGTGCTGAGATTATAGGCCTGAGCCATCATGCCTGACCCAAAATATCTTTTCACTGTTGATTTATTTGAATCTATATGCAAAGCACACACTATGCATTTGGTTTAATGTCTCTTAAATCTTTTAATCTCTAACAGTTCTGCCTCCCCATTAAAAAAAAATGCTATTTATTTGTGGAAATAATCAAATAATTTATCCTGTTGACTTTTTCACGTTCTTGATTTAGCTGACAACCCCCTTACATAAATTATATTTTTGCCGATACTAATAACATTCATAGAATCAATGCATTTTGTTATAAAGAATGATAAAGCTAGGCACTGTAGCTCACGCCTATAATCTCAGCACTTTGAGAGGCTGAGGTGAGAGGATCACTTGAGTCCCAGAGCTGGAGACCAGCCTGGGCAACATAGTCAGACCCTCATCTCTGCAGAAATTTAAAAAATTAGAAGGTGTGGTGGTGCATGCCTTTGGTCCCAGCTACTCAGGAGGCTGAGGTGGGAGGATTGCTTGAGCCCGGTAGGTGGAGGCTGCAGTGAGCTATGATCGCCCCACTGCACTCCAGCTTCAGTGACAGAGTGAGACCCCGCATCAAAAAAAAAAAAAAAAAAAGAATGATAAAGTATTAAGAAAGTGGTCACTTCTTCCTGATCTCACTTCTACTGCCGAGAAGCCTTCAAATCTATGTTTATACTTTTCCACATGCACCAATCAAGCCATATTTTGTGAATTTGTCTCATCAATAAGCACATCCTTCCCAACCTTTTTGTTTTTACCACCATCTATCCTTCCCTTATTCATTTCAGCCAATATTTATTGAGTGCCTACTGTGTGCTAGACCCTGGGTTACAGCAGTGACCAAGATGACAGTCCCCACCTTTGGGGGAAGCTGATGTTTTAAGGGGGAAGATGGACACAAAGCAACATCAATATGTAAAATAAATAGCATGTCAGAGTCTGATAAGAGCCAGGGAGCAAAATAAGGCAGGAACGGCAGTGGGATCTTCTGCGTTGTTAGGCATAAGCTTGTGCTCATTAAAAACGAAGCACAGGCCGGGCGCAGTGGCTCACGGCTGTAATCCCAGCACTTTGGGAGGCTAAGGCAGGCAGATCACCTGAGGTCGGGAGTTCGAGACCAGCCTGACCAACATGGAGAAACCCTGTCTCTACTAAAAATACAAAAATTAGCCGGGCATGGTGGCATGTGCCTATAGTCATGGCTACCCGAGAGGCTGAGGCAGGAGAATTGCTTGAACCGGGAAGCAGAGGTTGCAATGAGCCAAGATCACAGGACTGCTCTCCAGCCTGGGTGACAGAGCAAGACTCTGTCTCAAAACAAACAAACAAACAGAATTGCTCCTGCTCTGGTATTCTGCCTGCCTTGTAGTGTCTCATTTATTAAACAGTCCCCTGCTGTGTGCTTTGTCCCCTGCTGCACACCCCTGCTATTTTTTGCGCACATGAGCAAGTGTGTCCCTGGGCTTCACACCTAGAAGAGGAACCTCTAAGTGAGAGACCCTGAGGGCAGCCACCTCATCCTTGAAACAGCCCCAGAGGAGGGTGCTGTGATAACCCTGGTGTTTTAGCACAGGGAACTGAGGCTCCCAGAAGGGCAGGAGTTCTGTGGAGGTGACACAGCCAGGCAGTGGTGGAATCCCAAGCCCATCCCTGGTCTCTTCCTAGATTGGGGCCCAGCTCCCCTACATCCTAGTTTGGTGACCTTGGAGAGTCACCTCTTCTTAAAGCCTCAGTTTCTTGATCTGTCTAGCGGGGACATTAATGGGTTGTTTTGGAGAAGAAACGAGGTAATCACAGTGACCACTTGGCATAGTGCCTGACACAGAGCGGGAGCTTCCACACACGGTGGTGATCCTTGCTCTTCCTGTGTGGATTTGGGGAGATTGCAGGCCCAGCGGGTGCTCTTTAAACCTGGCCTTTCCCTCCCTGCAGTCCTCCTCCCTAATCCTTCTCATTTCCCCACCTCACTCTCCTGTCTCCAACCAGTAAATCTCTTCTCTGTTTCTCATCCCTTCTTGCTCTGGCCTTGCTTCAGTTTTCTTTCTTTTCTTTCTTTTTTTTTTTTTTTTTTTTTTCCAGAAACGGTCTCCCTTTGTCACCCAGGCTGGAGTGCAGTGGTGTGATCTCGGCTCACTGCAACCTCCACCTCCTGGGCTCAAGCGATTCTCCCAATTAGCTGGGATCCTAGGCACACACCACCACACCTGGCTAATTTTTGTATTTTTTTTTTTTTTTTTTTGAGATGGAGTTTCGCTCTTGTTGCCGAGGCTGGAGTGCAATGGTGCCATCTTGATTCACCGCAACCTCCACCCCCCGAGTCAAGCGATTCTCCTGCCTCAGCCTCCTGAGTAGCTGGGATTACAGGCATGCGCCACCATGCCTGGCTAATTTTGTATTTTTAGCAGAGACAGGATTTCTCCATGTTGGTCAGGCTGGTCTCGAACTCCCAACCTCAGGTGATTCCCCCACCTTGGCTTCCCAAAGTGCTGGGATTGTAGGCGTGAACCACCATGCCCGGCCTAATTTTTGTATTTTTTGTAGAGACAGGGTTTTGCCATGTTGCCCCAGGCTGGTCTCAAACTCCTGGGTTTAAGTGATCCTCCCCTCTTGGCCTCCCAAAGTGCTGGGATTGCACGTGTGAGCCACCACACCCATCCTGCTTCAGTTTTCTAACTCCTTGACACTCAAAGTGTGGCTGGTGGAACAGCAGCATCAGGGCCCACCTGGGAGCTTGTCAGACATGCAGAACCTCTCCCCCTACTCCAGACCCCACCCTGAAATGACTGAATCAGAGTCTGCATTTTAACATTTTAACAAAATCCCCAGCTGATCTGCTTGCATGAAGAAATCTGAGATGTACTGCCCTGAACCTCAGTTTGACCTCCGGAATCATACCACTGTTTGCAGGGATTATTTGGGAGGAATAGGTTGGATCAGACCAGCTCATGGTCAGGCTCTCATAAATAGTGGACACTTGTATTGCCTTAAATTCTCCTCCCCAACCTGTATGACCATCTGAGGTGACCACTCTACCTGGTGAGTCCTGGCTCTGTCAGCTCTGGCTGTGTGACTTGTGCCGAGTGACTTAACCTCTCTGAGTCTTGGTTTCCACATCTGTGAAATGGAGATAAATGTGCTTACCCCTCCAGGAGAGTTTGAGGGGGCAGAGATTATACCTAGAAAGTACTTAGCAGAGGATTATATTCATTAATTTCATCACAACAATAATAACAACAATAATAATGTAAACAAGCTCTCTTTCTTTTTTATTTTTGAGACAGGGTCTCACTCAATCACCCAGGCTGGAGTGCAGTGGTGCAATCATAGCTCAATGCAATTTCGATCTCCTGGGCTCAAGCGATCCTCCTGGGCTCAGCCTCCTTAGTAGCTGGAACTACAGGTGTGCGCCACTAGGCCCAGCTAATTTTTTGGATTTTTAGTAGAGATGGGGTCTCACTATATTTGCCCAGGCTTGTCTCCAACTCGTAGCCTCAAGTGATCCTCCCACTTCAGCTTTCCAAAGTGCTGGGATTACAGGCATGAGCCACTGCACATAGCTACTCTTGTCTCTCTCTCTCTCTTTTTTTTTTTTTTTTTAAATAGAGAAGGGGTCTTCTATGTTGCCCAGGCTGGTTTCAAACTTCTGGGATCAACGGATCCTCCCACCTCAGCCTCCTGAGTAGCTGGAATTACAGGCTCAAGCCACCACACAGGCTCCAATCTTCATTTCTTTCTTCCAAAAAAAAATTTTTTTTTTCAGAGACAGGATCTCACTGTGTTACCCAGGCTGCCCTTGAATTCTTAGGCCTAAGGGATCCTCCTGCCTCAGCCTCCGAAAGTTCTGAGATTACAGGCATGAGCCACCATGCCTAGCCCAATGTTCATTTCTTTTGATAGGCCTCTGATGTTTCAGGGTGAGCTCTAGGGTCAGAAATACCTGGGTTCGTGTCCCAGTTCTGCTGCCTAGAAGCTCTGTGTGACCTCGGGTGCATTATGTCATCTCTCTGTACCTCATTTTGCTCATTTGTAAAATGGGGCTCACAGTTGCCATGAACTGCCAAGGAGCTGATGTCCATAAAGTCTTGGGCAGAGCATCATAGTCAATCCATGTAGCCGTTGCATTTGTCAGATGGTCCAAGTTAATATTACCCTCTAAAGGCTATAGTGGGCCTTACATGCAAGCTGCTATGACTTGCTCCCCTCGAGGGGCTCCAGGCTGTAGAATCCCCCGCCCCTTACACCAGCTGCCCCTTCTCTTTGCTCCCCAGGCCCCGCCCACCCCACCCCACCCTCCAGGCCGGCGAATCTTGGATCTCCGGCAGCATCTGGAGGGATGGGGCCACAACCCAGAAAACTGCCCACATGTGCAGGTGTCTGGGGGCTGCTGCCGCGGACCCCTGGTGAAGATGGGCGGCCGCATCAAGACCTGGAGGAAGCGATGGTTCTGCTTTGACCGCCAAGCCCGCCGCTTGGCCTACTATGCAGGTAAGCCCAGCCTGGCCACCACGGGCCCCAGGACGCTGGAATTCCACTCTGGAGGCCTTTCCTCTACAGGCACCAGAAATCCTGGCCCCCACTTTCCATGTTCCCCAGGATCCAGAAGTTTGGTTCCCTAGCTCCTACCTTCCCCACAACCCAGGAGTCCAGGCTCCCAGCTCTCTCTTTCCTCCAGACCCTGGAGTCCAAATCCCCAACCCCTCTTTAAGCCACCCAGAATTCAAACCCCCAGTCCTCCTCAGGGACATAGATAACAGTTTAGTACAATTCAAGCTTCCCAGGGCCCATGTTCCTAAGACACCCATGAGTCTGAACCTGCACTGTCAGCTGCCCCCAACCCCCCAACAGCCAGGAGTCTGGGGCCCTTGTCCTTCTCTAGGAGAATCAATTATTCCAAACCTCTCCTTGGACACTTTGTTCTTTTTTGTTTTTTGTTTTGGAGACAGAGTCTTGCTCTGTTGCCCAGGCTGGAGTGCAGTGGCGCGATCTCAGCCCACTGCAACCTCCACCTCCCCAGCTCAAGCGATTCTCCTGCCTCAGCCTCCTGAATAGGCGGGACTACAGGCTCATGCCACCACACCCGGCTAATTTTTTGTATTTTTAGTAGAGATGAGGTTTCACTGTGTTAGCCAGGATGGTCTCAATCTCCTGACCTTGTGATCTGCCTGCCTCAGCCTCCCAAAGTGCTGGGATTACAGTCTTGAGCCACTGCACCCAGCCTTCCTGGACACTTGTATTGCCTTAAATCCTTCTTCCCTAACCTGTTATGACCATTTGACTCTACTTGGTGAGTCCTGGCTCTGTCAGCTCTGGCTGTGTGACTTGTGCCGGGTGACTTAACTTCTCTGAGTCTTGGTTTCCACATCTGTGAAAAGGAGATAAATGTACTTACTCCTCCAGGAGAGTTTGAGGGGGTTAGAGATTATACCTAGAAAGTACTTGAGCACTCCCTGAGTTCCTTCCCTTCTCAGAGGCCGAGACATTCAGGGCCTAGGATTCCAGCTCCACAGACCCCACTCCCCAGTCGTGTCCAATTTCTGCACCCAGTCTCCCATCCAGCATTAACATTCACTCACCTCCCAACCTTTAGAGACCTTCAGACCCTTGTCACCATGTTTCTTACCCCAAATCCAGTCTCAGGACTTAGGGCCAATGACCCTCACCTCGACACACACAGACACACCTTTCTCACTGGCTCCCTTTTTCTCTTACCTCCCCTACCAGACAAAGAAGAGACCAAGCTCAAAGGTGTCATCTACTTCCAGGCCATTGAGGAAGTCTATTACGATCACTTACGCTGTGCCTTCAAGGTGAAGCCCCTCAATGTCACCCTGCCCTCCCAGCTGGAGACCCAGTTGGAGTCAGGCCTTATCTCATCCCTGGCTCATCCTGGGGAAAGCCACCCGCAGCTTCTCCTGTCAGGGTACTCATAGGAGTACAAACAGGTCAGCTGACTGCATGGACTGAAAACTAAGAGCCCAGACTCTGGCTTTCAGCCACTGTTAATTTTCTTTTTTCTTTTTTCTTTTTTTTTTTTTTTTAAGATGGAGTCTCATTCTGTCGCTCAGGCCGGAGTGAAGTGGCGCCATCTCAGCTCACTGCAACCTCTGCCTCCCTGGTTCAAGCAATTCTCCTGCCTCAGCCTCCTGAGTAGCTGGGATTACAGGCACCCACCACCATGCCCGGCTAATTTTTGTATTTTTAGTAGAGAGGGGGTTTCACTGTGTTGGCCAGGTTGGTCTCAAACTCCTGACCTCATGATCTGCTCACCTCAGCCTCTCAAAGTTCTAGGATTACAGGCGTGAACCACCATACCACACGTGGCTCTTTTTTTTTTTTTTAAGATGGAGTCTGGCTCTGTCGCCCAGGCTAGAGTGCAGTGGCACCATCTTGGCTCACTGCAACCTCTGCCTCCCGGGTTCAAGCGGTTCTCCTGCCTCAGCCTCCCAAGTAGTTGGGATTACAGGCGCGCCACCACACCTGGCTAACTTTTGTATTTTTAGTTGAGATGGTGTTTCACTATGTTGGCCAGGCTGGTCTCGAACTCCTGACCTCATGATCTGCCCACCTTGGCCCCCCAAAGTGCTGGGATTACAGGCGTGAGCCACTGCACCTGGCCTGTCACTGTTAATTTTCTTGGAGCAAAAGTTTTAGAGCCAAAATATGGCAAACTCTGATGTGAAACTGGGAATAAATGAATGAAGAGGTCAGAGCAAGGGTGGGGCAGCCTGGGAGCATCTAAAGGAGATGATCTGCCAGGCGTGGTGGCTCATGCCTGTAACCCCAACATTTTGGGAGACCGAGATGGGAGGACTGCAGGAGGCCAGGAGTTTGAGACCAGCATGGTCAACATAGCAAGATCCCATCTCTGTGTTTTTTTAAATTTTTTAAATGAAAAATAAATAAAGGAGATGGTTGTTAGTTGGCTCCTGCTAACAGTTGCCAAGTGGGAGTGGGCCCCATGGTGTTGTCTTGTATTTATTTTTTCTCAGAGAACTCAGGAATTGGAACTTGTATAAAGCACAGTGCCAAAAATTTAAATGTTGGCAACTGATACAATATTTAGAAAGCTCTGTGGAGAATAACCAAACTGTGGCTTTTTAGCAATTAGGTTGGAATCTCAGCTATGTGACATCAGGAAAGTGACTTCCTTTCTTTAGCCTTTAGCCTTAGTTTTCTTTGTTTCTTTTCTTTTCTTTTTTTTTTCTTGCTCCGTCGCCCAGGCTGGAGTGCAGTGGTACAATCATAGCTCACTGCAGCCTCTATCTCTCGGGCTCAAGCAATCCTCCTGCCTCAGCCTCCTGAGTAGCTAGGACTATATGTGTGTGCCACCACACCCAGCTAATTTGTTTTATTTTATTTTTCTGGTATTTTTTTTTGTAGAGATGGGGGTCTCCCTATGTTGCCCAGGCTGGTCTTGAACTCCTGAGTTCAAGCAATCAATCTGCTTCAACCTCCCAAAGTGCTGGGATTACAGGTGTGAGCCACCCATCCCGGCCAGCCTTAGTTTTCTCATGTGTAGAATGGGCACGCATCAACCCATTCCATCAGGGTTATTGAGAGGGCTAAAAACAGATTATGGACATAAGGGATTTACTCAATTTGGGATTGGTAAGTGGGTACTCAAATAACGGATTCTAGACACTAACTTTCCCCAGGTACAAGGGGACCTAGATATTGGGGAGGTGGAATTTGAATGCCTGTATTTCTAATATAGGAGAAGTTAGGCTGACAGAAGGCACTGTAAGTCCTACTTTTAAATTTCTCGGCCTGGCACGGTGGCTCACGCCTGTAAGCCCAGCACTTTGGGAGGCCGAAGCGGGCGGATCACGAGGTCAAGAGATCGAGACCATCCTGACCAACACTGTGAAACCCCCGTCTGTACTAAAAATACAAAAATTAGCCGGGCGCAGTGGCGCACGCCTGTAGTCCCAGCTACTCGGGAAGCTGAGGCAGGAGAATCGCTTGAACTCGAGAGGTGGAGGTTGCAGTGAGCCAAGATTGTGCCACTGCACTCCAGCCTGGCAACAGAGCCAGACTCCGTCTCAAAAAAAAAAAAAAGAAAAAAAATTTATCTTGCCCCTAATTTATCAATAGCGCTCTACATATGTTAATTTTAAGCACTTTCCTGTGTTAATTCATTTAATCCTTATAACCCAGTGAGGTAGGTGGCATCATTTGGGAAGACAGGGAAACTAACATTCAGATACTTAAGTACCTTGTTCAGTGCCACACAGACTATAAGTAGCAAGGCTGGGTTCGCACCCAGACTGTGGCCGGTGTCTTTTGTCTTAATTACCTTCACTTTCTGCTTATTCCAGAGCCCCAACCCCCGCCTGACCTTCTGCGTCAAAACCTACGAACGCCTTTTCTACATGGTGGCTCCGAACCCCGAAGCCATGCGCATTTGGATGGACGTCATCGTGACAGCAGCTGACGAAAACCACGCCCCCTGAGTGGCCCCGCCCTCTTGGGGGAAGTCCCTTCCAGGCTCCGCCGGCGCGGGGCGCGGGGGAGTTCCTAGGCCCCGCCCACTGCCGGAAAACTTGGTCGCATTGCTTTGGAACTCTCCCGGGAATTCCGCAGGCGCCGCAGCTTAGCTGGCCTGAGCTGCTGCGTTCTGAGTTGCGGGTGCCTTGCCACCGACGGGATCGCCGGCCCCTGAGGCCCTGTCCGGGGCAGGAGGAAGATTGCAGGGGCGGGAAGAAACTATTTATTGGTGCTCCTGTGATACCGAATTAAATACGGAGGAAAAACAGGAATTGCTGCTGTGGTTTCCAGCCCAGGCATCCGGGGCCCTTTGGCCCCTAGGCAGGATATCTGAGTTATCTCGGTACCTCTGGGAGCCACGCGTCCCACAGCCGGCTCTCTTTAGGAATGGAGGCCTTCAACTCTAAGGTCATGGCTGGGAGAAAAGGATGAGAGGCATGTGTCCTTAGTGTTTGGTAGTTTTGCTTTTTTAGTTTGTAGGCCCTTCTGTTTCCACCCTTTCTGGCCTGACCGGCTGCTGGAAATTTCTAGGAACTCCTAGGCTTCCCCGCTTTAGGCCTTTGCCTACGTTGTTCTCTCTGCCCTTTTCTTCCCTTTTTTTCTTTTATTTATTTACTTTTATAGAGATGGGTCTCACTGTGTTGCCCAGGCTGGTCTCCAACTCCTGGACTTAAGCGATCCACCCACCTTAGCCTCCCAAGGTGCTGAGATTACAGGTGTGAGCCACCACTCCCGGCCCCCCTCCTTCCCTTAATCAGCTGCATCTCATTCTTCCAGCCTTAGTTCAGCTGGCACCTCCTTCAGGAAGCCCTCACTGACTTTCCTGGCTGGGTCAGGCACCCCCTTTTGAGCTCTGTCATCCCATCCCTGAGGACCCTGGGTTGTCATGGGCGATGGATCTGTGTCCTTTATGCACTGGGAGCTCCATGAGGCAGAGCCAGCAGTGTCCTGGTCACTGCTGTTCCCAGCACCATAGAGCATGTCTTATTCCATGAAAGTGGAAAAAAAACAAAAAACAAAACTCGCTTCCCTTTCACCTCTGGGCCTTTGTACATTCTGTTCCCTTTGCTTAGGCACCTCTCCCCTTTCCACAAAAGCCCTACTCATCATTTAGGTTTTAGTTCCTGTGTTAAGTCTCTTTCTCCAGGAAGCCCTCCCTGATTGTCCTGGCAGGTCAGATGCTTCCTCTGGGCTTTTCTTTTTTGTTGAGACAGAGTCTTGGTCTGTTGCCCAGGCTGGAGTGCAGTGGTGCAATCTTGGCTCACTGCAACCTCCACCTCTCAGGTTCAATCGATTCTCCTGCTCAGCCTCCCGAGTGGCTGGGATTACAGGCACCCACCACCACACCACGCCTGGCCATTTTTTTTATTTTTAGTAGAGATGGGGTTTCACCATGTAGGCCAGGATAGCCTCCAACTCCTAGGCTCAAGCGATCTGCCTGTCTCGGCCTCCCAAAGTGTTGGAATTACAGGCGTAAGCCACTGCTCCTGGCCCTGGGCTTTTCATTATAGCCCTGACCGCTCCACCTGTGCCTCCCCATTCCCAACCCTGATCATTCTATCCTGTGCTTCTCTCATCATGGCCTTCACTCCCCGGGATCATCACTGCTGTTGAGTCTGTCTCCCACTCTGGCCTGGGAGTGAGTGCTGTCTTGGTCACCACTGAACCCTTGGTACAGCAGAGGGCCTGGTGCATACTAGGTACGGAGGGAATATTTGGTGGTTGAATAAACTGATGGGAAAGTGATGCTAAGGGCTGGAGACTGCCATGAACAAGGCAGGTAGAGCTCTTTGGCTGACTTCATCCTTCAGGTCTCATCTACGGCGCCCCTTCCTTCAAGAAGCTCTCCCTGACCCCTAGGCCAGGTCAGGTGCTTGCGCTGGGCCTTTACAGTCCTCCAGGGTCCCCCACTTGAGCACTCTAGGCTGTCAACTCTGGAGACAGCTCTTTCCTGCCTCAAAAAGTTCCCTTGAGGACCCAGATATAGTGCTCTGAGTCCCGGGAGTGCAGACACCCAAATTCCTAGGTCCTCTGGGACTGTAGGTGTCCCTTGGCCTCTACCTTCAGGTGTGTGACATCTGGATTCTTGGATCAGTTCATCCCCCAGCCCCTCTGCAAACCGGGTCCCTTACCGAATCCCGCTTCATGGACATCTGACCAATGTAGACGACAGCTCCCCGTGTTCAGAAGAGCCCTGCTCTTGGGTTTAATGCTCTGTGGTCACTGTGTAGAAATTCATAAATGTATCTTTGAATTTCTGTTTTGTAAGCTAAGACTAATGAGACAATGAAAGCATGATGAGGCAGCCTCACCTCTCTGGAACAAGTTTCCACTCCTGTCCCCACCTCTTTTTTTTCTTGAGACGGAGTCTTACTCTGTCACCTAGGCTGGAGCGCAGTGGCGCGATCTCGGCTCACTGCAACCTCTGTCTTCCATGTTGAAGCGATTCTCTTGCCTCAGCCTCCTGAGTAGCTGGGATTTTAGGCACTGGCCACCACAGCTGGCTAATTTTTGTACTTTTAGTAGAGTCAGGGTTTCACTATGTTGGCCACGCTGGTCTTGAACTCCTGACCTCAAGTGATCCGCCTGCCTGGGCCTCCCAAAATGCTGGGAATACAGGTGTGAACCACCGTGCCTGGCCTGTACCCTTCTTAACTCTGCCCTGTGATCACTGGCACTCTCCACCCCTGTTGCAGGCACGCCACAAGAAGATCAGGGTTGGGTACTTGTGCCTCATGGTATCCTGGGGTGGAACATGGCAGTGGGCATCTGGTGGGATGGGGAACCCAGCCAGGTTGCCCACGTTGTGGGGCAGGGTCCCTAGCCACCTTTGAAGATCTGTGCTGGTCCCACAAGTATCTCTGTGCCCAAGGGAACATAACATTAAACACCATGAGGGGTCAAGAGAAAGGCTGAGGACCGTAATCCTAGCCCGTAATGCCCATAATGCCCATAATCCTAGCATTTCAGGAGGCTGAGACAGGAAGATCACTTGAGCCCAGGAGTTTGAGACCAGCCTGGACAACATAGCAAGCCCCTGTTTCTACAAAAAAATTTAAAAATTAGCTGGACATGGTGGCACACACCTGTAGTGGCAGCTACTTGGGAGGCTGAGGTGGGAGGATTGCTTGAGTCCGGGAGATAGAGGCTGCAGTGAGCTGTGAGCTGCATGCCAGCCTGGGTGGCAGAGTGAGACTGCCTCAAAAAAAAAAAAAAAAAGAGATTGAGCCAGAAGAAAGGAAAGAAGTGTTTCTATTTTAGTACCTTTAACAGCACTCCTTCCTGTTTTTTTTTTTTTCGTGAGACGGAGTTTCACTCTTGTTGCCCAGGCTGGAGTGCAATGGTGTGATCTCAACTCACTGCAACCTCTGCCTCCTGGGTTCAAGCGATTCTCCTGTCTCAGCCTCTGGAGTAGCTGGGATTACAGGCGCACGCCACCACACCTGGCTAATTTTTTGTATTTTTAGTAGAAATGGGGTTTCACCATGTTGGTCAGGCTGGTCTCGAACTCCTGATCTCAGGTGATCTTCCCACCTTGGCCTCCCAAAGTGCTGGGATTACAGGCGTGAGCCACTGTGCCCGCCCTCTTTTCCTGCCTTTTGAACCAGAGCTCTACATTTCATTTTGCACTGGGGCCTGAAAATTATACAGTCAGCCCCGTCCCTGACTCCACTGCTTCCCTAACTTGTCCCAAACGGTGTGTCCCAGAGGGAGTGGGCCTGAGTCAGGCTGGGAACCTCACTGGCCTCAGAGCCTGGTCTGCCACAGGGAGATGAGAAATCCAGAGTGAATATGGTCCTGGGCTTGTCTGAGGCCTGGGAGTGATCTGTATTGCCAGCAGCTGCCTCTGCACTGACCCCTGAGCCAGATTCTAGATTCTCTGCCATAAAATCTGCAAAGGACCTAGAAGAGCCAGCCACCTACCACGCAGCGGGCTTAAGTGGTGCCCCTCATTCAAACCTCCTTCTGTTCTCTGGTCATGGGCCAGGCGGGGGTCAGCGCCCAGAATCTGGGCAGGCCTGAGCAAGAGGTACCTCTCCACCCTGGGTCCCACTCCCTCCCGAGATGCTAGTTCTTCTGGTCTGGCCAGTTGGGGTTCCTCCCTGAAACTCTCCCACACAGCTGGGACCTGCAGGGCCTCCTGCTTCAGAGCAGCACACAATAATAATGCTAGTCTCATCCTGCCTGTCACTCACTGAGTCCCCGCTGTATCCCTCAGGAGGTAGGGGTTTTCAGCTGAAGTACAGAGAGGGAGATCGAGTTGCTTGACGTTACACAGCAAGAGGGTGGCAGAGATAGGATTAAAATGTGTCTGTCCACTTCCAGACTTGATATTTTGCCCACTGCCTTACCCTACCATGAAAGATAGTCCTTCTTTTATTATAAAAAAGACACCTTGGGCCGGGCACGGTGGCTCACGCCTGTAATCCCAGCACTTTGAGAGGCCGAGGCAGGCAGATCACCTGAGGTCGGGAGTTTGAGACCAGCCTGACCAACATGGTGAAACCCCATCTCTACTAAAAATATGAAAAATTTGCTGAGTGTGGTGGTGGATGCCTGTAATCCCAGCTACTTGGGAGGCTGAGGTAGGAGAATCGCTTGAACCCGGGAGGCAGAGGTTGCAGTGAGCTGAGATTGCACCATTTGCACTCCAGCCTGGGAAACAAGAGTGAAACTCCGTCTCAAAAAAAAAAAAAAAAAAAAATAGACACCTTGGAGGCTCAGAGAGATGAAAGCATTTATGCAGCATCACACAGCAAAGCAAGAATCGGGGCTGAGATTCCAAGGCTGGGAGGCGGTGGGGGCAGGGGCCAGTGCTGAATGAATGACTGCACAAGAAGTCATTCACTTTCTCTCTCTCAGCTTCAGCATGATGCCAAGTGACCTCACCCAGGTGACTGAAGTGCTCGTCATTGTTGGGAACGGGGGTGCCTCACAGGGTCTGGAGAACAGATAATATCTTTACAAACACGACCGCTGCTTGTCTCGTCATCAGTGAGCCAGCCCCCTGCAGCCGGGTCTGACATCTGACTCTGCCGCTTCCCTTGCTATGTGAACTTGAACAGATACCTTCCTCTCTCTGGGTCTCAGAGTCTTCCTCTGTGAAGGAAATCCTCCTCTCTACCCCCTCGTTAGGAATTCAAGGCGAGATTGCTTGTATAAGAGCTGACCACCCTGTGTGGCACACGGTTGGAGCTCAAGAAGTGAGGGCTGTTAATAGTAATACTAACAATCTATTTAAGTTATTATTATTATTATTGTTGAGACAGGGTCTCTCTCTGTGACTCAGGCTGGAGTGCAGTGATGTGATCACAACTTACTGCAGCCTTGACCTCCCAGGCTCAATGTGATCCTTCCACCTCGGCCTCCTGAGTAGTTGGATCTATAGGTGAGCACCACCACACCTGGCTAATTTTTGTATTTTTTGTAGAGATAGGGTTTCACCATGTTGCCCAGGTTGGTCTCAAACTCCTGGGCTCAAGTGATCTGCCCGCCTCAGCCCCTACAAAATGCTGGGATTACAGGCACCAGCCACTGTGCTCAGCCCTTAACCTATTATTAGTAATAAAAACTAATGCTTTCATAGCTCCTAGAATTTGACCCTATTTTAATCATTTCACATGTATTTAACATTGATGCCCTAGCAGCCCTATGAAGTGGGTACTACTGAGACCCTCATTTTATGGATGAGGATGAGGACACTGAGGCACACAGGGGCCAAGTAATTGTCGGTTTCACAGCTGATATCCAATGGACCCATGTACCTAATTATAGGTACTGTTAGTTAAGCCAGACTGCCTGAGTTCAAATACCATCTCCACCACTTCCTAGCTTTGTGACCCTGAGCAAGTTGTTAAGCCCCCTATGCCTGCCTTGATTTCCCTATTTGTAAATTGACCATCATAGAAATCTCTCATAGGATCATGTGTAAAGGGTGTGGAAAGTTGCCTGGCACAGAGGAAGCACTGAATACATATGCTTTTGTCATAGTCTTTGTTTAGACAGGAAGCCTCTGAACATCAAAGAATTGGAGCCACTTGATCAAGTCACACAGCAGATTAGGGATAGAGTTGGTATTCAAATGCATGCCTCTCTGGCTGTAAAACTAAGGGTTATTGCAAAATATAATCTCAGGCCTAAAGCCAGGCTCTGACTTTGGCAAATGGCATGGGGGCCTTTGGAGACAGTCCTGGATTCAAATCCCAGTTCTGCCGCTTCCAAGCCTCTCCCAGTCTCAGTTTCCCTGTCTGTGAAATGAGACTTAGTTCTCTCTTTGCAGAGCTGTTGTGACATTCAGAGAGGATTCACAGAAAGTGCTAAGCACAGAGTAGGTGGTTAATAAATGCTAATAACCATACTTAGAGGTGAGGATTAAATGAGATAATGCATGCCCCCTGTTCAAAACAGTTTCTGGGAAACAAACACTTGATACTCAGTCACTATTGTTGTTATGACTTTTGTTACCATTGTTGTTATTGTCATGATGTGGTTTATGGCAAGAACTGTCTAGAATCAGCTTGGAAACCTCCCACTTCCTCTTCCCTCACATTGGATCCATCAGTAATCCCTACCTGTTCTTCTTCCTAAAATATTTTAGATGTTTCCACTCTTCACCTTTCCTTTGGGACACCCTCGGCCAAGTACATCTGCTCTGGCCTGTGTCAATGTTCTCCACCAGGGACACACCTGTGGTTGAACAAGTTGAGTTTATTGCTTTTTGCAATCAGGAAGAAAACACACCATGAGGTAACTGTGAGGTGTCTAAGTAAAAGGGTGTTAGAAAGGATTGATTTTTTTTTTTTTTTTTTTTTGAGTCAAAGTCTTGCTCTGTCGCCCAGGTTGGAGGGCAGTGGAGCGATCTCAGCTTACTGCAACCGCTGCCGCCTAGGTTCAGCGATTCTCCTGCCTCAGCCCCTAATCCCCAGTAGCTGGGATTACAGGTGTGTGCCACCACACCCAGCTTATTTTTTGTATTTTTAATAGAGACGGAGTTTCACCACGTTGGCCAGTCTGGTCTCGAACTCTTGATCTCAGGTGATCCACCCCCTTTGCCTCCCAAAGTGCTGGGATTACAGGTGTGAGCACCTGGCCAGAAAGGATTGATTTTAAGATTTGGGCTTGTGTGTGGTGGTCTTGGGAATGGTGCAAGGAAGTGGGGCCTCGTTCTAGTTTGGATACTGTTAAACAGAGGAGGAGTAATGCTGTGGTTGGGCATTTGCATAAATCTCATTTATGAGGCAAGAGAAATAAAGTGAGGTTAAAGTTGTAACTTTATAATATAATATAAGCAGTCATTTATATTAGCCAGGATATGAGGATGCTTAGTCATTCTGCGGTTTGCACAATGATCTTGTTTGTTTCTGTGTTCAGACATGGTTATGGTTTGGTCTTGATTTTTTTTCTTTCTTTGTTTTTTTGAGACAGGGTCTCACCCTGGTTGCCCAGGCTGGAGTGCAGTGGCGCAATCTCAGCTCACTGCAGCCTCAACCTCCCAGGCTCAGGTGATTCTCCCAGCTCAGCCTGTCAAGCAGCTGCGATTATAGGTGCACGGCCCCACGCCCAGCTAATTTTTTGTATTTTTAGTAGAGATGAGGTTTCGCTGTGTTGCCCAGGCTATTGACTTTTTTCTTGATCCTTTACTGTCGCAGTGTGGCCTTGCCCAGGTTGGTGCTCTGTGAAATTATCTATGTGCAGTTGAACTCCATGGCCTCACTGTGTGCCAGGCCAACTCCCAGCTGTTAGGGGCTGTTTTTCTTTTTCTTCCACGGAAAACTACCCGGCCCCTTGTTGGTTTCCTGGCCTTCTCTCTCACCCCTTCTAGAGTCATTTTCCTTCCACAGTGACATTCTTTACCTTGTTTTTATTGAAGAATAACATACGTCCAGTGACAGGCCTGAGTCAGTGATTCTCTATGTATCTGTACACACATGCGGCTGTCACCTAGATGAAGATCGTGGGGGCTCCTCCCTGTTGCTTCTTCTGGGGCGATGCCCTCCCAAAGGTAACATGCGTTCTGATTTCTATCACCACTGGTTAGTTTTGTCTGTTCTGGAACTTCATATAAATTGAGTTACACAGTATGTTTTTTGTTGTTGTTGTTGTTTAAGGCTTTCTAAACTCAACACCAAGTTTTTTCTTTTTTTAAATAAAATGAGATGGGATTTCACTATGTTGCACAGGCTGGTCTCAAAACCCCTGGGTTCAAGTGATCCTCCCACCTTGGTCTCTCAAAGTGCTGGGATTACAGGTGTGAGCCACTGTGCCTGGTCCCAACACAAAGTTTTTGAGATATGTTGCTGCATATATCAGGTGTTGGATCTTTTCCATTGCTGTGTAGTATTCCATTGGCCGAATCAACCACTGTCTTTTGCCATTCACTTCTTTTTCTTTTTCCTTTTTTAAAATCATATATCCTACTTTCAGATCCATTACTTTTTAAAAATTTTTAAATTTTTAAATTTTTTTTTGAGACAGGGTCTCACTCTGTTGCCCAGGCTGGAGTGCGGTGGCGTGATCTCAGCTCACTGCAACCTCCACCTCCTGGGCTCAAGTGATTCTCCTGCCCTACCCTTCCGAGTAGCTGGGACAGCAGGTGCACAGCACTGCACCTGGCTAATTTTTAAAAAAATTTATTATATTTTTTAATAGAGATGAGGTTTCGCCATGTTGCCCAGGCTGGTCTCGAACTCCTGATCTCAAGTGATCCACCCGCCTCGGTCTCCCAAAGTGCTGGGATTACAGGCATGAGCCACCGCGCCCGGCCTCCATTTACTTCTTGATGGCTAGCTGCACTATTTCTCAGGTTGATCATATTAGGAAGCAAATCTATTATGTCTTCCAGCTCATTTAGACCCTCTTAAAGATTCTCTACTGTTCTCAAAATTAATCCAAATCTCTTATCGGGGCCTCTAATGCCCTGAGTGTCTCGGCCTCTGCCTGACTCTTTCATCTCAGTTCCTGCCCTTCTCTCATGGACTTCTGAGCTCAGGAGCACTGCTCTCCTTTCCATGTTTGAATGGTCCATCCTACCTCCCACCTCCAGGTGCTCCCACGTGCTGTTCCCTCTGCTTGTAAAGGGCTGTGTCCCTCTCTTGACCTGCTCTAGCTGGCTACATCCTGCATGCCCTTGAGGTTGCATCTCAGATAACCTCAAGGAAGCCCTCACCGACCAGCCCCCACTTCTAGACTGCACATCTCCTTGTATCACTACACTTTTTCCTTTAGTGTCTTAGTCTCTGTGGTAAACACCAATTTGTATGATTATTTGATTAGCATCTGTCTCCCCCATCAGACTGTGAGCTCTGCCAGGACAGGCGCTGGTTCTGTCTTCATCTCCAGCATTACCTAGACCAAAGCCGGGCACACGGTAGATGCTCATTTAACAGTTACCGAACACTGAATGTCGAGTAGCCCCAGCCTGTCTTTAAGCCCCACTACTCTCTCACCCCAAACACACACAGACTTTCTCCCGCGAGCTGTCAGGGAACCTCAGCTCCCACCCTTTCCCTCCTTGGCAACTTCACAGGGCAGGGACTGCTCTCCCTGTGGATGACGCGCCTAGGGGCGGGGACCCGCCCCACAGCCGACGCTGAGTTGGCCCGGTTGGGCAAGGCTGGGGTTGCCTGGGGCGAGGTTACTCATCCTGGGCTCAGGTAAGAGGGCCTGAGCTGGGAGGCGGCACACCCAGGGGGGACGCCAAGGGAGCAGGACGGAGCCATGGACCCCACCAGGAAAGCAGGTGCCCAGGCCGTGATCTGGACCGCAGACTGGCTGCTGCTGCTGCTGCTGCTGCTACTTCGCGGAGGTGGGTCTGCTGCCTGGAGAGGTGGAGGGGGTAGAGTGGGGGCTCCTAGGGAGGAGGCTCCTCTGGCCCCGTACAGAGAAGGCTGTGGGAAGCATCCCCACATAAGCAGAGGGCACTGTGGGCAAAGTTCCCCCATCCTGAGCAAGGGAGGCAGAGGGAAGGGTCCTCCACCATGGGCAGTAGGAGGGGTTCCCCACCACGGACAAGGGGAACTGTGGGCAAAATTTTCCTATCCTGAAGCTGTAGAAAGAAGTCCCCTGTTCCTAGGCCGGGCGCGGTGGCTCACGCCTGTAATCTCAGCACTTTGGGAGGCCGAGGCAGGCGGATCATGAGGTCAAACGATCCAGAGTAGCCTGGCCAACATGGTGAAACCCCGTCTCTACTAAAAATACAAAAATTAGCAGGGCGCGGTAGCGCGAGCCTGTAGTCCCAGCTACTCGGGAGGCTGAGGCAGGAGAATCGTTTGAATCGGAGAGGCGGAGGTTGCAGTGAGCCGAGATTGCGCCACTGCACTCCAGCCTGGCGACAGAGCGAGACTCCGTCTCAAAAAAAAAAAAAAAAAAAAAGAAAAAAAGAGTTCCCTGTCCTGGGCAGAGAAGCTGTGGGCAGAGTTCTCTCATTTGAGCAGAAGGGGGCTGTGGGAAGGGATCCCTCACTGAGCACAGTCTAGCACAGTCTACTGTGGGAAAAGTTCTCCTACACACTGTGGGAAAAGTTCTCTCATTCTGAGCAGAAAACTGTGAGGAGGTATCCCTCCTACCCCGGGATGAGGGGATTCATGGCGGGGATCGCCTACAGTGGGCATACAGGGCTGTCGGAAGGATGTGCCCACGGTTGGCATAGTGAGTGTGAAGGAAAAGGGTCCAGTGATTCCCGTGCTTCCAGATTTGTGGAAAGCTTTTCCCTACTCCTGCCCTGGAAAAGTGTGTGCAATAAGACTGTCTTATCCCGGGACAGAGGGCATGGGCAGGACTATTTCTTCCTTGGGGGCGGACGCTTTAGCAAGGAGGGCTCAGGTCTACTCGGCTCCGCTCCCCTAGGAGCGCAGGCCCTGGAGTGCTACAGCTGCGTGCAGAAAGCAGATGACGGATGCTCCCCGAACAAGATGAAGACAGTGAAGTGCGCGCCGGGCGTGGACGTCTGCACCGAGGCCGTGGGGGCGGTGGAGACCAGTGAGTGGGGACCCCCGGGCCACGCACACCACTGCAGGCTCCTCCGGCCCAGCCCCGCCTCCTTATAGTCCTTTCTGGATCTGGCCACGCCCCTTTAACGCGGCCCCACTCCTCCCTTTCAGCCTGGCCAGGACCCTACGACACAGCCTTGCCCCTCCTCGCAGGCCAGGCCTTCTCTATTAACAATTACAAGGGCGAGGAGTAGAGAGTTGAGAACTGGGTGGGGCGGACTGGGAGAGCTCGGGTTTGGAACGAGGTCACGTCCTGTGCACTTTTTCTGCTCCACCACTGAGACCTCCCCATCCCTGCCTGTCAACCGGGCTGTCTCCTCCGACTCAGCTCTTTGAGGTTCCGCCCGCATTCCATGACCCCGATCCTCCCTCCTTCGGTCGTTCTTTCCGCTCTGAGCGGCTCTTTGGGGGCGTCCATCCGCCAATTCCTGCCTGTCGGTCCTGTGGTGTTGGTCTATTTGAGGCCCCGCCCCTCCCGGACCCTACCCAACTCTGGGCCACGCCCCACCTGAGACCACGCCCACAGCTAATCCCGCCCTTGTCCCTCTCCCCAGTCCACGGACAATTCTCGCTGGCAGTGCGGGGTTGCGGTTCGGGACTCCCCGGCAAGAATGACCGCGGCCTGGATCTTCACGGGCTTTTGGCATTCATCCAGCTGCAGCAATGCGCTCAGGATCGCTGCAACGCCAAGCTCAACCTCACCTCGCGGGCGCTCGACCCGGCAGGTCCGTGGGGGCGGGGCCGTAGCTGCGGGGGCGGAGCCACATTCGGGCCTGCCAAGATGGAGGCGGAGCCGTGGCGGAGGCGGGAGTACCCGGCCTGGGCTGGGGGTGGGGTCACACTCTGGGGCGGGGCCAAGAGGCAGCAGGAGGGACTTTCTGGCTGTAGGCGCCGGGAGGTTGCGCGCTGGGGCGGGGCTACTAGTAGGCGGGGTCATCGATTGTGCGGGGCCAGGCCTTAGAGGCGGGGCTGGAGGACGAGCTGCGGTTCCCGAACCCTTTCGACGCCTTTTCTTCCTCTCGGCTCCCCTCGCAGGTAACGAGAGTGCATACCCGCCCAACGGCGTGGAGTGCTACAGCTGTGTGGGCCTGAGCCGGGAGGCGTGCCAGGGTACATCGCCGCCGGTCGTGAGCTGCTACAACGCCAGCGATCATGTCTACAAGGGCTGCTTCGACGGCAACGTCACCTTGACGGCAGGTGAGGGAGCCCCGGAGCACGGGACCTACGGGAGTTGTGGTAGCCCTTCTGAAGCACCCTGGGCGGTAGGGAGCCCTTTACCCAAAGCGTTTCCTTCACCTGCGACGCATTCTGGGAACCGTGGGGCCTAAGTGCTTGTATCGTAGGGCATCATGGAAAATGCAGTCCCTTCCCCCAACATATTAATAGTGTGGGGATAGTGATGCTTTGTCCCAGAGTGTTTTGGAGGGAAATACATTTCCATAGAGGGCTGACAGGTACTTAAGAGGTATTTAAGCCTCGAAGCTTCTGCCGAGGCACTGCGGGGAATCTCTAGTTCTTAGCCCTTAAAACTCAAGGGGTCCCCCGCCTGTCCCAGACTATTGAGAAATGTAACCATGAAAAATGAAGTTCTTCAAACCCCATCCCCTGCCAGTTATGCTATGGAAGATGTAGTTCTTTTTTATTTTATTATTACTATTTTTTTTTAAAGACAGCATCTTGCTCTGTCGCCTAGCTTGGAGTGTAGTGGCGCAATCATAGCTCACTGCAGCCTCTACCTCTTGGGCTCAAGCAGTCCTCCCACCTCAGCCTCCCAAGTAGCTGGAACTACAGAGGTGCACCGCCACGACTGGTTCCTTTTATTTTTGGTAACAGTGGGGTCTTGCCATGTTACCCAGGCTGGTATTGAACTCCTGGGCTAAGCGATCCTCCTGCCTAGGTCTCCCAGAGTGTCGGGATTACAGCCGTGAACCACTGAGCCTGGTGCAGAGATGTAACTCTGACTCTTAAGACTAAATTCTGATGGGGAAGTAAAAGCCAGGGTGAAGGCTAAGGGGATAATGGTGAGAGGGTTGTAGAGGAAGTTTGTTCTGCCCTGTGGTCTTGTGAGAGGTCTTGTATCTCAGTCTAAGCCTTTGTTTTAAACCCTACTTTTGGTTCAGCCTACACACATTTCCATTCAAAGCACAATGGAAAATGTTAATCCACCATGTGCCAAAGACAGTGAGTCTGTCTGTTTCTTATGGTAGGACCTGAGTTGAGATTTTGGGATTAATGGATGCAGAGACTTTCTGTCTCATTTTGGGGGTTCTCTGTTCTTTTTTTTTTTTTTTTTTTTGCAAGACAGAGTCTCACTCTGTTGCCCAGTGATCCACCTGCCTCGGCTTCCCAAAGTGCTGGGATTACAGGCGTGAGCCACCACACCCGGTCAGGTTCTCTGTTCTTGTCTGATGCCTCTAAGTTTTGTTCTGGCCATGTCAACCTCTCTCCCTCCAGCCACTGACCTATCTGTGTCTCCTTCCTGCAGCTAATGTGACCGTGTCCTTGCCTGTCCGGGGCTGTGTCCAGGATGAATTCTGCACTCGGGATGGAGTAACAGGTCCAGGGTTCACGCTCAGTGGCTCCTGTTGCCAGGGGTCCCGCTGTAACTCTGACCTCCGCAACAAGACCTACTTCTCCCCTCAAATCCCACCCCTTGTCCGGCTGCCCGCTCCAGAGCCCACGACTGTGGCCTCAACCATATCTGTGGCCTCAACCACGTCTGTCACCACTTCTACCTCGGCCCCAGTGAGACCCACATCCACCAGCAAACCCATGCCAGCCCCAACCAGTCAGACTCCGAGACAGGAAGTAGAACTCGAGGCCTCCCGGGATGAGGAGCCCAGGTTGACTGGAGGCGCCGCTGGCCACCAGGACCGCAGCAATTCGGGGCAGTATCCTGCAAAAGGGGGGCCCCAGCAGCCCCATAACAAAGGCTGTGTGGCTCCCATGGCTGGATTGGCAGCCCTTCTGTTGGCCGTGGCTGCTGGTGTCCTGCTGTGAGCTTCTCCACCTGGAAATTTCCCTCTCACTTACTTCTCTGGCCCTGGGTACCCCTCTTCTCATCACTTCCTGTTCCCACGACTGGACTGGGCTGGCCCAGCCCCTGTTTTTCCAACATTCCCCAGTATCCCCAGCTTCTGCTGCGCTGGTTTGCGGCTTTGGGAAATAAAATACTGTTGTATATATCCTGCCAGGGGTGTTCCAGCTTTTTGAGGACAGCACCTGTATCCTTCTCATCCTTGTCTCTCCGCTTGTCCTCTTGTGATGTTAGGACAGAGTGAGAGAAGTCAGCTGTCACAGGGAAGGTGAGAGAGAGGATGCTGAGCTTCCTACTCACTTTCTCCTAGCCAGCCTGGACTTTGGAGTGTGGGGTGGGTGGGACAATGGCTCCCCACTCTAAGCACTGCCTCCCCTACTCCCCCCATCTTTGGGGAATCGGGGGGAAGACATATTCCCCATATGTCTTCCTTACTAGACTGTGAGCTCCTCGAGGGCAGGGACCGTGCCTTACGCCTGTGTGTGATCAGTTTCTGGCACATAAATGCCTCAATAAAGATTTAATTACTTTGTATAGTGCTTTAAAGGAGTCACTTCCACCTTGTTTCTCGCAATAACCTCTCTAGCTGAGCTAGGGTGGGCATCATAAAGCCTTTTAACAGGAAAGATCTGGGACCTAGAGCCGCAGCCCTGGGGGAAGTCATGGTTGAACTTTAATCTCCTGGGGTCCAGCCCGCATGTGGGTGGTCCCACTGGTGAGGGGGAGACCAGGCGAAACCATTAAGCGGCATGGAGGGGTGAATGGGGCTTTTAGCATTGCCAGGGAACAGAGAGCTTTGTCTAATGAGTTTGTGTACCCTCCCTAGTCTCCACCCGCCTTGTCATCCAGCCAGCTGTCTGCATTTTTTTAGAGACGGGGTCTCTGTCACCCAAACTGGACTGCAGTGGCCCAATCATAGCTCTGCAACCTCTAACTCCTGCCTCAGGCTCCCAAGTAGCTGGGACTACAGGCTCATCCCATCATACTTGGCTAATTTTATTTTTTGTAGAGATGAGGTCTTGCTATGATGCATAGTCCTCCTGCCTTGGCCTCCCAAAGTGTTGGGATTACAGGCAGAAGCCACTGCACCTGGCTTCATCTGGTTTACTAAGAGTCATTAAGGCTGGGCGTAGTGGTTCATGCCTGTAATGCCAGCACTTTGGGAGGCCGAGGCAGCCGGATCACCTGAGGTCCGGAGTCCAAGACCAGCCTGACCAACATGGAGAAACCCTGTCTCTACTAAAAATAAAAAATTAGCCGGGCATGGTGGTGCATGCCTGTAATCCTAGCTACTCGGGAGGCTGAGGCAGGAGAATCGCTTGAACCCGGGAGGCGGAGGTTGCGGTGAGCCAAGATCATGTCACTGCACTCCAGCCTGGGCAAAAAGAGTGAAACTGTCTCAAAAAAAAAAAAAAAAATTCATTAACTGGGCTCACCTACTGTATCCCACTTGTCCATAGGGCCCGAGGGTGCTGCTGTTGGTCTTTGCTTGATGTTGGGGACCTGAGGCTTGAGCCCCACCTCCATCTCCCTCCAATCAGATGAAGGCCTGGCCCTAGAGGCACTGGAGGGGAAAAGCTTGGCTTGGGAATGAGAGAGTTCCTGGTGGGCTTTGCGACTGCTTGATGGGAGGAGGATCAGATGTGGGGAATAGTGAGATCATAACAGTATGTTGCCAATATTACTATTGATAGCCAATATTACTATTGATAATGGGGAGTAGTGTGAGGTAACAACAAAACAATAGCAAATAATGAGTATAGCAACAAAATAGAACATCAATAAGAGTATGAGCTCTTATTCTGAAACACATGTATTGTAATACATGTATAGAGGGAAACATCAGTGATGGTAAATGTAGTGTTGGGAGTATTAGTGATTTTTTTATTTTTATTTTTTATTATTTTTATTATTTTTTATTTATTTATTTATTTTTTATTTTTTGGCTGGTAACTGCTCTTTTATTTCCTATAACTCAAGCTACAGAAAATAAACTCACTTTGTAGCATTTCTTTTTTTTTTTTTTTTATGAAGTATTTATTGATCATTCTTGGGTGTTTCTCGGAGAGGGGGATGTGGCAGGGTCATGGGATAATAGTGGAGAGAAGGTCAGCAGATAAACACATGAACAAAGGTCTCTGGTTTTCCTAGGCAGAGGTCCCTGCGGCCTTCTGCAGTGTTTGTGTCCCTGGGTACTTGAGATTAGGGAGTGGTGATGACTCTTAAAGAGCATGCTGCCTTCAAGCATCTGTTTAACAAAGCACATCTTGCACTGCCCTTAATCCATTTAACCCTGAGTTGACACAGCACATGTTTCAGAGAGCACGGGGCTGGGGAAAAGGCCATAGATCAACAGCATCCCAAGGCAGAAGAATTTCTCCTAGTCAGAACAAAATGGAATCTCCTATGCCCACCTCTTTCTACACAGACACAGCAACAATCTGATCTCTCCTTCCTTTCCCTACACTTCCCCACTTCTCTTCAACAAAACCGCCATCGTCCTCATGGCCCACTCCCTACGGTCGCTGTCTCTTTGGAGCTGTTGGGTACACCTCCCAGACAGGGCGGCCGGGCAGAGGCGCTCCTCACTTCCTCCCAGACGGGGTGGCGGCCGGGCAGAGGCACTCCTCACTTCCCAGACGTTGGGCGGCCAGGCAGAGGCGCTCCTCTTCTCCCCGACGGGGCAGCCGGGCAGAGGCGCTCCTCACTTCCCAGACGGGGCGGCCGGGCAGAAGCGCTCCTCACTTTCCAGACGGGGCGGCCAGGTAGAGGCGCTCCTCACTTCCCAGACGGGGTGGCCGGGCAGAGGCGCTCCTCACTTCCTCCCAGACGGGGTGGCGGCCGGGTAGAGGCGCTCCTCACCTCCCAGACGGGGCGGCCAGGCAGAGGTGCTCCTCACTTCCGAGACGGGGCGACTGGGCAGAGGCGCTCCTCACATCTCAGACGATGGGCAGCCAGGCAGAGACGCTCCTCACTTCCTATACGGGATGGCGGCCGGGCAGAGGCGCTCCTCACTTCCCAGACGATGGGCGGCCAGGCAGAGACGCTCCTCACTTCCTAGACGGGGTGGCCGCGGGGCAGAGGCTGTAATCTTAGCACTTTAGGAGGCCAAGGCAGGCGGCTGGGAGGTGGAGGTTGTAGCGAGCCGAGATCACGCCACTGCACTCCAGCCTGAGCACCATTGAGCATTGAGTGAGCGAGACTCCGTCTGCAATCCCAGCACCTCAGGAGGCTGAGGCGGGCGGATCACTCGAGGCCAGGAGCTGGAGACCAGCCCGGTCAACACGGCGAAACCCCATCTCCACCAAAAACACAAAAACCAGTCAGGCGTGGCGGCGCGCGCCTGCAATCCCAGGCACTGGGCAGGCCGAGGCAGGAGAATCACAGGAGCCCGAGGCAGGGAGGTTGCAGAGTCAAGCTTCAGCAACAGAGGGAGACCGAAAAAAGAAGGAGAGGGAGACCGAAGAAAGGGAGAGGGAGACCGGAGAGGGAGACGGGAGAGGGAGGGGGAGGGGGAGGGAGCAGGTATTAGTGATTTTTCTTTTTTTTTTTTTGAGATGGAGTTTTGCTCTTGTTGCCCAGGCTGGAGTGCAATGGCACAATCTTGGCTCACCACAACCTCCACCTCCCAGGTTCAAGCGATTCTCCTGCCTCAGCCTCCCGAGTAGCTGGGATTACAGGCATGTGCCACCATGCCTGGCTAATTTTGTATTTTTAGTAGAGACCGGGTTTCTCCATGTTGGTCAGGCTGGTCTCAAACTCCTGACTTCAGGTGATCCACCCACCTTGGCCTCCCAAAGTGCTGGGATTACAGGCTTGAGTCACCATGCCCGGCAGTGATTTTTTCATTTTAATTTAACTTTTATTTGTATTGTAGAGATTGGCGTCTCACTATGTTACCCAGGCTGGTCTCGAACTCCTGGGCTCAGATGATTCTCCTGCCTCTCTCAAGTGCTGGGATTACAGATGTGAGGCACCGTGCCCAGCTGTGTTAGTGATTAAAGACAGTCTTACTAGATGCCAAGTCTATGCTATCAGTTTGCAGCCATCATCTCATTGACTTTTCCACATATTTTCAGATGGGATGATTGGGGAAACTGAGGCTCAGAATGATGAAGTAATTAACCCACAGCAAATAATACATTTATTATGTGCCAGGTACTGTTTTGAGCGCTGTACTTGGATTAACATATTTAATCTACAAAACCATCCTATGAAGTAAGTGTTAATCATCTGCATTTTACAAGATGAGGAAATCAGGGCTAGAGAGGTTGAGAAACTTGCCCCAGGTCACTCAGCTATTAAGCAGTGGAGCTCAGATTTGAACACGGGCAGGTCAGCTTTACAGAGTGTACCAACACTGCCATAATGTTTCCCTCAGCTTGACTAAACTTTAGACAGGCTTCCTCCTGCCTCTAGGCCCTCAGAATCCAGAGGGTCTAACCACAGAGGCCCCTTACCTCCCTTTCCTTAGAGCATTTACTTGAGAAAACTTGTCATTGTAAATTATTTCTTTGTCCATTTGAGATGGATATAAACCTCTTTAAAAGTCTTGGCCGGGCGCGGTGGCTCACACCTGTAATCTCGGTACTTTGGGAGGCCAAGGCGGGTGGATCATGAGGTCAGGAGTTCAAGACCAGCCTGACCAACATGTTGAAACCCCATCTCTACTAAAAATACAAAAATTAGCCAGGTGTGGTGGCACGTGCCTGTAATCCCAGCTACTCAGGAGGCTGAGGCAGGAGAATGGCTTCAACCTGGGAGGCGGAGGTTGCAGCGAGCTGAGATCACGCCATTGCACTCCAGCCTGGGGGCGACAAAATGACACTGTCTCAAAAAAAAAAAAAAAAAGTTATCTTGCCAGTTTACAGCCCGGGAAATGGAGTCTCACTATGTTGCCCAGGCTGATCTTGAACTGGGGTCAAGCTATCTTCCTGCCTTGGCTTCTCAAAATGCTGGGATTACAGGGGTGAGTGACCAGGACCCAGGAAACTATCTCTTTGAAATGTAAATATAAAAGGAAATAGCACTCCTATCTCCCCCAGGAAGGTGAGAGCCTAATTTTGGTAGATGACTCAGCTTTCAGTTGTAAAATACCTCCTGTCATGAAGACACAAGAAAGTTGCCTTCTCCTCTGGGTAAAGCCGATTAAAAACGCAAATGACCTACAATCTCCCATTCACCCCAGCTCAAAATCCCTACCACTCAGCTGGGCGCGGTGGCTTATGCCTGTAATCCCAGCATTTTGGGAGGCTGAGGCAGGCGGATCCCTTGAGTCCAGGAATTCCAGACCATCCTGGGCAACCTCATCTCTAAGAAAAATACATTAAAAATTAGCCAGGTGTGGTGGCACGCGCCTGTAGTCCCAGCTACTTGGGGATGCTGAGGTGGGAGGATCGCTTGAACCCTGGAGGCCGAGGTTGCAGTGAACCATGATGGAGCCACTGCACTCCAGCCTGGGTGACAAAGTGAGACGCTGTCTCAAAAAAAAAAAAAAAAAGAAATCTGGCTTCCAATTTTTTGTTTTGTTTTGTTTTTGTTTTTGAGATGGAGTCTCACCCTGTTGCCCAGGCTGGAGTGCACTGGTGTGATCTTGGCTCATTGCAACTTCTGCCTCCCAGGTTCAAGCAATTCTCCTGCCTCAGCCTCTCGAGTAGCTGGGACTACAGGTGCACACCACCACGCCCGGCTAATTTGTGTATTTTTAGTAGAGATGGGAATTCGCTATGTTGGCCGGGCTGGCAATATATTTACTTAGTGGATCCATCCCCTTGAAAGTAACCAATCTTTTGCAGCTGTCACTGTCCACCCTTCCCATCTTCTTGGGAGGATGACCTCCTTACCCATCTTGGCCTCTGAAACCCATTATGGGCCCTGAGACTCCCGCTCCCCCACCGCAACCCCTCCAACCTCCTTCCAGATAGCTACTTGCTTGTGTTCAGGAGGAGAAGAGAAAAGAAAAGCTTAATGTGTTTAAAACATAATCAATTGTTTTGCTCATCTAGTTTCTACTTCTAAGCTCCTAGCTCTGCTTTCTGTTAAAAATACCAGATTCTGGCCAGGTGTGGTGGCTCATACCCATAATCCCAGCACTTTGTGAGGCCGAGGCGGGTGGATCTCTTGAAGTCAGGAGTTTGAGACCAGTCTGGCCAATATGGCGAAACCCCATCTCTACTAAAAATGCACACAAAATCGGCTGGGCATGGTGGCTCACGCCTGTAATCCCAGCACTTTGGGAGGTCGAGGCGGGCAGATCACCTTAGGTCAGGAGTTTGAGACCAGTCTGGCCAATATGGTGAAACGCTGTCTCTACTAAAAATACAAAAATTAGCTGGATGTGGTGGTGCACTCCTGTAGTCCCAGCTATTCAGGAGCCTGAGGCAGAATTGCTTGAACCTGGGAGGCGGAGCTGGCAGTGAGCCAAGATTGTGCCATTGCACTCCAACCTGGGTGACAGAGTGAGACTCTGTCTCAAAAAAAAAAAAAAAAAAATCAGCCAGGCTTGGTGGTGTGCGCCTATAATCCCAGCTACTTGGGAGGCTGAGGCAGGAGAATCGCTTGAACCTGGGAAGCGGAGGCTGCAGTGAGCTGTGATTGTGCCACTGAACTCCAGCCTGGGCAACAGAGCGAGACTCTGTCTCTCTCTCTCTCTCTCACACACACACACAGCCAGATTCTGTGTAACTTATTAGACTGGACATGGCTTTAAAGTGTTTTTAATGACAGCTCACCAAAACAGAAGTGAGAGAAAGAAGAAAAAGGAGGAGGAGAAAGAAAGGGAAGAGAGAGTGAGAGGATTTAGCCGTATGAAAAGCCACAGAGGGGGAAAGTTACAAAATCTCTTTCCTGTATTTTTTCCAAGGTTTGATGTCTGAGGTCCATGCGTGAGAAATTGATTTCAGCCTCTTTTTCAGGGCTTGCTGGGGACAAGGCAGGTGTGACAAGGGGCAGGGTGGATCTGCCTGAACTGGCCTTGCTGGTTTCTCTTCTTCCTGGGTTTGTGTGTTTTTAACGAAGGGCTTGTTTAATTTTAATTACATAAGCAAGACATGACTATTTTCTTGCTGTCAAACATTAAAAAAATACAGAGACAGCGAGAGAGAGAGAGAGAGCTCAAAAAGCCCTTTTGAGAAATGGTTGGTCAATCAGTTGCAGGTGAGGGTAATTGGGGTGCAATTTGGAAACGTCTCTCTAAATGACAAATGCAGATCGCTTCTGACTTGGCAGGTTTTTTTCTCAGGAATTTATCTCATATGTAGACATGGACGCCTGTGGCCGATGTCAGGTCTGCCCAAGGATGTTAATTGCAGTAGTGTTTGGAATAACAAAACATTAGGAATAACCTAAATGTTTATCAGGAGGGAACCGGTTATGCTTATGATGGTGTGCTCACACAGTTTGATGCTTTATGGGCATTATAAAAATAAAATGAGCCGGGCGCAGTGGTTCACGCTTGTAATCCCAGCACTTTGGGAGGCCGAGGTGGGTGGATCACCTGAGGTCAGGAGTTCGAGACCAGCCTGGCCAACATGGCGAAACCCCCTCTCTACTAAAAATACAAAAATTAGCTGGGCATGGTGGCGGGTGCCTGTAATCCCAGCGACTTGGGAGGCTGAGGCAGGAGAATCGCTTGAACTTGGGAGGTGGAGGTTGCGGTGAGCCAAGATCATGCCACTGCACTCTAGCCTAGGTGACAGAGGGAGACTCTGTCTCAAAAATAAATTAATTAATAAAATAAATAAAATGAGGCACGTCTATTTGTATTAATCTGGAAAGATCTTGAAAATAATGTTAAGTAAAATAAAAGATAAGATACAGAACAGTGTACCACTATTGTGTAAAAAAAAAAATCTGTGTGGAAATGCTTGCGTATGCCTAGAACATGTCAAGAAATACCCACAAGGTAATAAATACCATTGCCTCTGGAAAGGGAACTGGGTGCCCACGGGATGGAGGTGGGAGGAAACTTTTCCATCCTTCCCCTCTGTGTGATGTTGGAGGAGTCACATGTCTCCTCTGAGCCTCAGTTTCCCCATTTGGAAAGGGAGGGTCATAAAATGAGAGACTTGAGTTCTCCTTCCAGAGCCTGGCACACTGGAGATGCTTGTTGAAGAGAGGCTTTCCTGGCCGGGCGCGGTGGCTCACACTTGTAATTCTAGCACTTTGGGAGGCCGAAGTGGGAGGATCGCTTGAGCCCAGGAGTTCTAGATCAGTCTGGACAACATGGTGAAACCTCGTCTCTACAAAAAAAATACAAAAGTTAGCCAGGTATGTGGTGGCACGCGCCTGTAGTCCCAGCTACTCAGGAGGCTGGGGTGGGAGGATAGCTTGATCCCTGGGAGGTTGAGGCTGCAGTGAGCTGTGATCATGACATTGTACTCCAGCCTGGGTGACAGAGCAAGACCTTGTCTCAGAAACAAAACAAAACAAAAAACCCCACAAAAACCAAACCAAACCAACCAACCAACCAACCAACCAAACAAACAAAAAACAAGAACAAAGAGAGGCCCTCCTCCTACATCCATCCTCCTGGTCTGGGACTTCACAGGGAACTCACCCCAACTTTCTGCTTTTCCAGTGATAAAGAATCCAGTAGCAGTGACAGCCACTAGTCTATAGCCCATAGTGCAAGGGGATTTTTCCAACTCCCTGGCAATCTGTGGCAAGAAAGAGGAAAATCTTTTCCCACATCTCTTCACTCCCACCCACACCGTCGTTCTTGGGACCAACTGTGGGTTTTCCCTTCAGTATTCTCAGGAATCACTAGCATTCTCTCTTTACTGAGACCTCTGGGGGGAGTAGGATTGGACCACCAAGGGCTCACACTCACCCAGCCCAATGAATGACCATGTAGGAACCCATCTCTGCTCTCCTTGCAAGGAGCCCGATGGCCGGGGTTCAAATCCCTGCTCCTGCTCTAGCTTGTGACTTTGGACAAGCCCCATCATCTTTCTGTGCCTCAGTTTTCACATCTATAAAATGGCAATGGCTGGGTGTGGTGGCTCACACCTGTAATCCCAGCACTTTGGGAGGCCGAGGCAGTCAGATCACTTGAGGTCAGGAGTTTGAGACCAGCCTGCCCAACATGGTGGAACCCTGTCTCTACTAAAATACAAAAATTAGCCAGGCGTGGTGGTGCGCATCTGTAATCCCAGCTACTGGGGAGGCTGAGGCAGGAGAATCGCTTGAACCTGAGAGGCAGAGATTGCAATGAGTCAAGATTGCACCATTGCACTCCAGCCTGGGTGACAAGAGCGAGACTCCATCTCAAAAATAATTAAATAAAACAAATGTGGTTGCTAGAAAAAGAAATGTTTTTTGAGACAGGTTCTCGTTCTGTCACCCAGGCTGGAGTACACTGGTGCAATCACAGCTCACTGCAGCCTCCACCTCCTGGGCTCAAGCAATCCTCCCACCCCAGCCTCCTGAGTAGCTGGGACTACAGGCATGTTCCACCATACCTGGCTAATTTTTGTATTTTTTTTGTAGATATGGGGTTTTGCTATGTTACCCAGACTGGTCTCGAGCTTCTGAGCTCAAATGATTCTCCCACCTCGGCCTTTCAAAGTGCTGGGATTACAATCATGCACCACTGTGCCTGGCCAGAAGATTTATTTTTAACATTTATTTATTTTTCTTTTGAGATGGGGTCTTGCTTTGTCACCCAGGCTGGAGTGCAGTGGTGCGATCATGGCTCATGGTAACCTTGAACTCCTGGGCTCAAGAGATCCTCCTGTCTCAGGCTTCTGAGTAGATGGGACTACAGGTGTGCACACTGTGCCCAGGTAATTTTTAAAAGTTTTTTTGTAGAGAGGGACTCTCACTATGTTGCTCAGACTGGTCTTGAACTCCTGGCCTCAAGCAGTTCTTCCTCCTTGGCCTCTGAAAGTTCTGGGATTCCAGACATGAGCATGTTGTTTTGAGGCACTGAATTCTGGAGCTGTTTGTCACGGCAGCATAACTTAGCCAATCCTGACTGATACATTCCCTCATCTCCTTCCCTTGTTTTGCAATTGGAATCATTTGCAAACTGGTGAAGTCCTCCCACTCACTATAACCCTGTTGTGACTCCCCAGCACTCGCAGGGTAAGATTCCAATGCCCTACCATGGCTTAAAGCCCACACAGGAACTGGTGACTGCTGCATGCTTGCCTTTAACCCCTCCCTACCCTTTGCTTCCTTTCACATTCCAATGACACTGAACTTTTCAGTTCAGAAAAGTTTGAGCATCAAACTCTTCTGCTCACTTCCAGGCCTTTGCAGCTGCTGTTCCTTCTGCCTGGAATGCTTTTCCATTGTCCTTCCCTCTCTACCTGGCTGACACCTACTCTTTCTTTAAGACTCAGCTTAGATGTCCTCTCCATCAGGTAGCTTTCCTGACCACCAGTCTGGGTCACACGCCTCATTTGGGGCTTCCCCCATTATTGTTTTGATCACTTGGGATTGTTGCTATCTGGATGTATTGGTCCGTTCTCACACTGTTATAAAGATTCTACCTGAGGCTGGGTAATTGATAAAGAAAAGAGGTTTTTATTTTTTTTTAATTTATTATTTTTTTTTGAGACACAGTCTTGCTCTGTTGCCCAGGCTGGAGTGCAGTGGCACAATCTCGGCTCACTGCAATCTCCGCCTCTCGGGTTCAAGTGATTTTCCTGCCTCAGCCTCCTGAGTAGCTGGGATTACAGGCGTGTGCCACCATGCCCAGCTAATTTTTGTATTTTTTAGTAGAGATACAGTTTCACTATGTTGGTCAGGCTGATCTTGAACTCCTGACCTTGTGATCTGCCTGGCTCGGCCTCCCAAAATGCTGGGATTACAGGCATGAGCCATCATGCCTGGCCTTTAATTTTTTTTTTTTTTTTTGAGATAAGGTCTTACTCTGTTGCCCAGGCTGGAGCGCAGTGGAGAGAAGTTGGCTCAGTGTAACCTCCACCTCCTCAGTTCAAGCGATTCTCCTGCCTCAGCCTCCCAAGTAGCTGAGGTTACAGGTGTCCACCACCATGCCTGGCTAATTTTTGCATTTTCAGGAGAGATGGGTTTCACCATGTTGGCCAGGATGGTCTTGAACTCCTGACCTCAGATGATCTGCCTGCTTTGGCCTCCCAAAGTGCTGGAAGTACAGGTGTGAACCACTGCGCCTGGACTGAAAAGAGGTTTAATTGACTCACAATTCTGCATGGCTGAGGAGGACTCAGGAAACTTACAATTATGGCAGAAGGTCAAGGGAGAAGTAAGGCATGTCTTACATGACGGCAGCAGAGAAAGAGAGAGAGAGACAGAGAGAGAGAGAGCGCAAGGGAAACTGCCACTTTTAAACCTTCAGATCTCGTGAAACCTCCCTCATTATCACAAGAACAGCAAGTGAGAAACCGTCCCCATGACCCAATCACCTCCCACCCGGTCATTCCCTCACACATGGGGATTACAATTCGAGATGAGATTTGGGTGGGGACACGGAGCCAAACCATAACACTGGAAGATGTGTCTGTCTCTGCCCCTGGACTTTGAGTCTCCTGAGGAAAGGGCTGGGGCCATGTTGTCAGTACTACACACACAGCTCAGGGCTGGACACAGAGCAGGATTTCAATTACAGTTTGTCGAATGAATAGTGCATGACTTCAGACGTTAGGCAGATCTGTTAATCACAGGATTTCTGAGAAGCGAGGGTGCTGTCTCTTTCTCTTCTCTGCACTTTTTTCCTGACAGGCTTTCTTGAGAACTGAGACTTGACAGCTGGCACAGTTCGTTCCTGGAGGCCGGCTCTATGCTGCAGGGAAGCGGTTGTGGTTTCTGTGGAAAGTCCCAGAGCAATTAATTTCTTCTTGGTTCCTCCAACCAATCAATCCAATCCAAATTCCTTTGCTGACTCAACACTTTCCCAAATTTTTATTTTTACTTTTGCACAGACATTTAAAATGAATAATTTAAAACACAGAGAAGTTAAAATAATCTTACAGTGAACACTCATATATACCCATCACCTAGATTCTATTTGTATGATGATTATTATTATTTTTGAGACAGAGTCTCACTCTGTCACCCAGGCTGGAGTGCAGTGGTGCGATCTGGGCTCACTGCAACCTTCACCTCCCAGGTTCAAGTGATTCTCCTGCCTCAGCCTCCTGAGTAGCTGGGATTACAGGTGCCCACCACCACGCCTGGCTAATTTTTGTATTTTTAGTAAAGATGGGGTTTCACCATGTTGGCCAGGCTGGTCTGGAACTCCTGTTCTCAAGTGATTCACCCGCCTTGGCCTCCCAAAATGCTGGGATTACAGGGGTGAGCCACCGTGCCCAGCTCTATTTTTATTTTATCTTTGGACACAGGGTCTCACTCCCATAGCCCAGGCTGGAGTGCAGTGGTGCAATCTTGGCTCACTTCGGCCTCAACTTCTGTGGCTCAGGTGATCCTCCCACCTCAGCCTTCTGAGTAGTTGGGACTAGGGGCATGCGCCATCACACCTGGATAATTTTTTTTTTTTTTTTGTAGGGATAGGACTTCGCCCTGTTGCCCAGGCTGGTCTCGAACTCCTGTACTCAAGCCATCTGCCTGCCTTGGCCTCCCAAAGTGCTGGGATTACAGGCAGGAGCCACCGCGCCTGGCCCCATCACCTAGATTCTAAATTAATTAACATCTTACTCAACTTGCTTTATCAAGTATTTACCCACCTTTCCATCCATCTATCCATCACTCCTTCTTGCCTTTTTGATGCATTTCAAAGTAAGTTGAAATACATATTTATTTAGTTTTTCCTCTTCAGGTAAAATTTACATATGCTGAAGTGCACAAAACTTAAGCACATTGTTAGAGGAATTCTGACAAATGTACAAGCCCATGCCGCCGAAATCCTTATCTTGAATCAGAACATCACCATCACTCCAGAAGGTTCTCTCCCATCCCTTCCCAGTCAATCCCTGGGTTTCAGAGAGGAGTGTAGTGGGTGGGGTGGGAAGGGGAGGCAGAGGTTAGGCCTAGACCTTGAAGGGCCTCATAGTCCACAATAAGAAATACAATAACAATACAAGTAGAACACTATGCTGGATTTTTTTCTTTTTTCTTTTCTTCCCTTTTTTTTTGTTTTTGTTTTTGAGACAGGGTCTCAATCTGTTGCCCAGGCTGTAGTACAGTGGTACAATCATAGCTCACTGCAGCCTCAAACTCCTAGGCTCAAGCCATCCTCCCTCCTCAGCCTTGGAAATAACTGGAATTACAGGTGCATGCCACCATGCCAGGCTAATTAAAAAAATTTTTTTTTTTGGTAGAGATGAGTCTCATTATGTTGTCCAGGCTGGTCTCGAACTCTCGGCCTCAAGTGTTCTTCACGCCTCAGCCTCCCAAAGTGCTGGAATTACAGGTGTGAGCTGCTGTGCCCGGCCTATGCTGGATATTTTTTGTTTGCCTCTTCAGGTCCACTCTCTACCTCTCCCCACCATACTCCTGGGAGTCTGACCATACATACTTGAGATCAGCATGAACCACAATGAGCTTTCTAAACCTCTAGCTTTCTGCATCGGTTTGCCCAATGGGGAGACACTGGCAAGAAACTGGAGGGTGGGTATTTATTTCCCCGGCTCCCTTCTTGATGTGCGGTTGCCTTGGGCTGCCTGTATCTTTCTACCCACTGTCTCCACCCTTGTAAATAGACTCCTTTTTTTTTTTTTTTTTTTTAAGACAACAGTCTCTATCACCCAGGCTGGAGTGCTGTCAGTGGCGCCATCTTGTCTCACTGCAACCTCCGCCTCCTGGTTCAAGTAATTCTCCTACTTCAGCCTCCTGAGTAGCTGGGATTACAGGAGGGCACCACCATGCCTGGCTAATTTTTGTATTGTTAGTAGAGATGGAGTTTCACTATGTCGGCCAGGCTAGTCTCAAACTCCCGACTCAGATGATCTGCCAGCCTTGGCCTCCCAAAATGCTGGGATTACAGGCGTGAGCCAGCGTGCTCGGCTCGATACTTACTTTTAATTACATGTAGATTAAGGGGCGGTTTACACAGAAATTTCTAGGGAGGGGGTAATGACTTTTGGCTTGTGGGGTTATTGACATGGAAAGGGGCAGTAACGCCCAGGTGTTGCAATGGCAACGGTAAACTGACATGGCACACTGGTGGGCGTGTACTACGGGAAACTGCTTAGCTAGTCCTCAATTTGGTCCCATACCCAAGTCCCACCTCTGGAGGTGAGTCCAGCCTCCTACCTCAACAACAGTGGCATTGGCCAGGCGCGGTGGCTCACGCCTGTAATCCTAGCACTTTGGGAGGCCAAGGCAGGCAGATCTCTTGAAATCAGGAGTTCGAGACCAGCCTGGCCAACATGGTGAAAACCCATCTCTACTAAAAATACAAAAAAAATTAGCCAGGCCTGGTGGCGGGTGCCTGTAATCCCAGCTACTCGAGAGGCTGAGGCAGGAGAATCGCTTGAGGTGGAGGTTGCAGTGAGCCAAGACCATGCCGCTGCACTCCTGCCTGGGCAACAGAGTGATACTCTGTCTCAACTCCCCCCCACAAAAAAACAAAACAAAAAAGCCCCCCAAGCCCCAGAAAAACAAACAAACAAAAAACAGTGGCATCTTGGCGGGGCGCAGTGGCTCATGCCTGTAATCCCAGCACTATGCAAGGCTGAGGTGAGAGGATCACTTGAGCCCATGAGTTTGCCCAGCTTGGGCAATATAGTGAGACCGCATCTCTGCTAAAAATACAAAAATTAGCTGACTGGTATGCACCTGTGGTCTCAGCTACTAGGGAGGTTGAGAGCTCACCTAGCAAGCTAAAGTGCAGTAAGATAATCCAGAATGCAAGTACCACTCTAGTGACAACCATCATCACTAGTGTCATCAAGGGCACTTCATATAAAAGTGCCAGTGTGCATCAGGGATAAGAGTGAGACAACATCCACTGGTTCACAGTGAACTGATGAAACAAGAACAGCAATTAGGAATTTATTAGGATCAACAGGACTATCCTAAATATTAGCAGTAAATTAGCACATCACAAGAAACTCATGAACATGGGTTAACAAAATGAACCACTGACAAGCCAGCTTCTCTGTGTCAAAAGGTGGGAGGTTCACTTGAGCCCAGGATGACGAGGCTGCAGAGAGCCGAGATTGCGCCACTGCACTCCAGCCTGGGTGACAGAGCGAGACCCTGCCTCAAAACAAAAACAGTGGCACCTTAACTGTTAATTATGTGAGCAACTGGGAACTCCTGCAGGGTTTTCACCCTAGAAGTCAGATTGGTGTTTTCCACGCGCCCTCTGGCGGTTTGGAGCAGCAATGTCAGCTAAGCATCAGCATCCAGCCCTGGCTGGACTCTCGGGAAGTACTACTGCTATTTGGCAAATGCACTTGCACCAACATTCAGCTAAATCTGCAGCAGAGACAGTGACAAAGCTCTGTCTGGGTTTCCAGGACATCTTCTCAGAGGTCGTGATGGATAAGACCAGGAGCGGGATCTTAAATAATAAGGAGCACGTGCAGAGGCCTGAGCGAACATTCCTTGTGTCGGGAACTGGGTGCAGCTTCCTGGGAGGGAGCAGGGAGATGAGGTTGGAGAATTAGGTCAGGCCCATTTGGGAAAGAACCTTGGCATTGGGACTTTGTCCTGTAAACCAGTTTGGAGACTGTGAACCAGCAAGCTTCAAAGACAAAATTGGAGGGTCAAGCATTAAGGATGTCAACTTTTTATTTTGTTAGTAGGGACTTAAAAAACAACTATTCTTATTCATTCTAAAAGCTTTTAATGAACACCTACTGTGTGTTAGGGAACGTTCTGGGCAGGATCGGAGTCTGCGTTGCTCACTGTTGTACCCTCAGAGTCTAGAGTCATGGAAAGGCCCCAAAAGAAGGGACGAATGAAATGAAAGATCATTGCTGAAGCAAGGTCAGGGCAGAGATGAACTGCCAGGGGTGAGTCCAAGCTGGGTGAGATTGTGGATGAGTTTGGAGACACAAAAGAATAAAGGTGAAAGTGCTTAGTCCGGCCAGGCGTGGTGGCTCACGCCTGTAATCCCAGCACTTTGGGAGGCCGAGGCAGGCGGATCGTGAGGTCAGGATTTCGAGACCAGCCTGGCCAACATGGTGAAACCCGATCTCTAATAAAAATACAAAAATTAGCCAAGTGTGGTGGCAGGTGCCTGTAATCCCAGCCCCTCGGGAGGCTGAGGCAAGATAATTGCTTGAACCCGGGAGGTGGAGGTTGCAGCAAGCCAAGATTGCCCCACTGCACTCCAGCCTGGTGACAGAGCAAGACTCTGTTCTGTCTCAAAAAAAAAAAAAAAAAAAAAAAAAAAAGAGAAAGTGTTCAGTCCTTGAACTGTCAAAAGACAAAAGCACAACAAATTTGCTTATAGATTCCTTCCCACCTCAGCCTCCCAAATAGCTGGGATTACAAGCATGCACCATCATGCCTGTCTAATTTTTGTATCTTTACAAAAGATACATGTTGGCCAGGCTGGTCTCGAATTCCTGACCTCAAGTGATCCACCTGCCTTGGCCTCCCAAAGTGCTGGGATTACAGGCGTGAGCCACTGTGCCCAGCCTGCTTAAAGATCTTAACTGGTTATTATTTGTGATTTTACAATTGGGCAACATCGAATTATAAGAGACAGAATGAGTGTTCTGATGAGTCGAGCAAAAGAGGTTGGTTTTATAGACAGGGCAGAGACTGCAGAAACAGAGAAGAAAAAGTGGATTGGCCATTTCAAAATTACTTTCCTTGTAAAGGTTAAAGGACAGGGAGTTTCCTTATCATGCAGGCTAAAACTGGCCTGCTTGGGGACTTGGCTATTATCTTTCACTCTCCTGATTTCTTGGAAGGTCAGATAAACAATTGAGTTTTGGCTTGGTGATGTGGAAGTTAGCACGAGTGACTCCATTGTGGTTTGGTCTGTTGGGCTTTGCGCAGAAGCTTGGTCCAAACTAGTGGCCTCTGGTAAATTTCATTTAACAATATTATTATTAGTTTTTTTCTTTCTTTAAACAGGGCCTCACTCTGTCACCCAGGTTGGAGTGCAGTGGCGTGATCGTAGCTAACTGCAGTCTTGACCTCCCAGGCTCAAGCCATCTTCCCAGTTCAGCCTGGAGAGTAGCTGGGATTACAGGTGTGTGCCACCACATCTGTCTAATTTCTTGTAGAGATGGGGTCTCACTTTGTTGCCCAGGTTGGTCTTGAACTCCTGGGCTCAAGCAATTCTCCCGCCTTGGCCTTCCAAAGCATTGGGATTACAGGCATGAGTCACCATGCCTGGCCAAGAATGATTAACTTTTGAAACACTCCAGTGGCTTCTCTTCTCATTTAGCGGAAGCACTATGCCCTTGGCATGCCCACAGGCTCCACAGGGTCTGGCCCTGACCGCTGTGCCGGCCGCACCTCCTTGCACTACCCACTGCCTGCTCCACTGCAGCCACGCAGGTCTCCTGGATGAGCCTTAGCCACAGAGACCCATTCCCTTCTCAGAACCTTTGCAGTTGTTGTTCCTTCTGCCTGCAGTGCCCATCCTGCATTTACCAACAGCTATGCGACAAACACTCATGGCACCAAGCACAGTTCTGAGCTGTGAGAGGAAAATAAATATTGGGGCCCCCAAATCACCAAAGCTAAAGGGAAAAGTCAAGCTGGGAACAGCTTAGGGCGAACCTGCCTCCCATTCTATTCAAAGTCACCCTTCTGCTCACTGAGATAAATGCATATCTCATTGCCCCATTTGGAGAGGCTAATCAGAAACTCTAAAGAATGCAACTACCAGCATGGTGGCTTATGCCTGTAATCCTAGCACTTTGGGAGTTCGAGGCGGATGGTTCACCTGAGGTCAGGGGTTCGAGACCAGCCTGGCCAACATAGCGAAACCCCCGTCTATACTAAAAATGCAAAAATTAGCCAGGCGTGGTGGTGGGTGCCTGTAATCCCAGTTACTCGGGAGGCTGAGACATGAGAATAGCTTGAACCCGGGAGGCGGAGATTGCAGTGAGCCAAGATCCCACCATTGTACTCCAGCCTGGATGACAGACTGAGACTCCGCCTCAACAACAACAACAACAACAAATTAGCTGGGCAGGGTGGCACGTGCCTGTAATCCCAGTTACTCTGGAGGCTGAGGTAGAAGAATCACTTGAACCTAGCAGGCAGAGGTTGCAGTGAGACGAGATTGCGCCACTACACTCCAGCCTGGGGCAACAGAGCAAGACTCTGTCTCAAAAAAAAAAAAAAAAAAAAAAGAATGCAACCGGCTGGGCGCAATGGCTCGTGCATGTAATCCCAGCACTTTGAGAGGCCGAGGCTGGCAGATCACCTGAGGTCGGGAGTTCAAGACCAGCCTGGCTGACATGGTAAAACCCTTGCTCTACTAAAACACACAAAAATTAGCTGGGTGTGGTGGCGGGCACCTGGAATCCCAGCTACTTGGGAGGCTGAGGCAGGAGAATCGCTTGAACCCAGGAAGTGGAGGTTGCAGTGAGCCGAGATAGCGCCTCTGTACTCCAGCCTGGGTGACAGAGTGAGACTCCATTTCAAAAAAATGAATGCAACCACTTCTCTCTTATCTACCTATGATCTGGAAGCCCCCTCTTTGCTTCCAGTTTCCTGCCTTCACCTCGAGTTGTCCCACCTTTCTGGACTGAACCAATGTACATCTTACACCTACTGATTGATGTCTCATGTCTTCCTAAAATGTATAAAACCAAGCTGTGCCCCTACCACCTTGGGCATGTGTCGTCAGGACCTCCTGAGGCTGTGTCATGTGCGTGCATTCTCAACCTTGGTCTCCTAATTAACTTTCTGAATTAACTGAGACCTGTCTCAGATTTTCGGGGTTCACAGAGCAATTTATAAACCTTAACCCCGGTGATATGGTTTGGCTCTGTGTCACCCCCAAACCTCATCTCAAATTGTAATCCCCACATGTGGAGGAACCTGGTGGGAGGTGATTCGATCTTGGGGGTGGTTTCCCCCATGAGGTTCTCATGATTGTGAGGGAGTTCTCATGAGATCTGATGGTTTATAAGTGGCTGTTTCCCCTGCACTGTCTCTCCTGCCACCTTGTGAAGAAGGTGCTTGCTTCCCCTTCCCCTTCTACCGTGAGTGTAAGTTTCCTGAGGCTTCCCCAGCAATGTGGAACTGCGGGTCAATTAAACCTCTTTTGTTTATAAATTACCCAGTCTCAGGTAGTATCTTTTTTTTTGAGACGGAGTTTCCCTCTTGTTGCCCAGGCTGGAGTGCAGTGGTGTGATCTCGGCTCACAACCTTTGCCTCCTGGGTTCAAGTGATTCTCTTGCCTCAGCCTCCTGGGTAGCTAGGATTACAGGTTCCTGCCACCACGCCTGGGTTTTTTTCTTTTTTTGTATTTTTAGTAGAGACGGGTTTTCATCATGTTGGCCAGGCTGGTCTTGAAGTCCTGACATCAGGTGATCTACCCACCTCGGCCTCCCAAAGTGTAGGGATTACAGGCATGAGCCACCTTGTCCGGCCAGTATTTTTATAGCAGGCAGTATCTTTATAGCAGTGTGAGAATGGAGTAATACACCCTTTAATCTTTTCTTCACTTCCTTCAACACTAATGATTTTTGTGAACATTTATCTACTAACATATATTTAACATGATCTTTTTTTAAATTTTTTTTGTGAGAGGGGGTCTTGCTCTGTCACCCAGGCTGGGATGCAGTGGTGTGATCGCAGCTCACGGCAGCCTTGACCTCCTAGGCTTAGGCAATCCTTCTGCCTTAGCTTTCCAAGTAGCTGGGACCACAAGTGTGCACCACCATGGCTAGCTAATTTTTAGATTTTTTTTTTTTTTTTTGAGACAGAGTCTCGCTCTGTCACCAGGCTGGAGTGCAGTGGTGCCATCTTGGCTCACTGCAACCTCTGCCTCCCAGGTTCAAGCAATTCCCTTGCCTCAGCCTCCCGAGTAGCTGGGATTACGGGTGTGTGCCACCATGCCTGGCTAATTTTTATATTCGTAGTAGAGATGGGGTTTCATTATATGTTGACCAGGCTGGTCTCAAACTCCTGACCTCAGGTGATCCACCTGCCTCAGCCTCCCAAAGTCCTGGAATTACAGGCGTGAGCCACCACACTCGGCCTTTTTAAATCACATAAATAATACACAGGCTCAATCCTGCTATAGAAATTCAAATGTAGAGTCAACCATGAAAGTTTCCCTTGTCAAGATTTCCTGGCAGCTCCTCTTCCATTCTACTTAGGACCCTGGAATGGGGAGACGCTGCATTTTGGAGGTAAAAATTCCAAGAGTAAAGTGAAAGCTAGCACTTACTGAGCAGTCCCCGTGACGCAGGCACATATGAACTTTTGAAGGTTATCAGAATCAAAATGGAGTCACTCATGTTAAAAAAAAGAAAAAGAAAAAGAAAAAAAAGCTCTGACCAACAGAGAGAGGGAAAGCCATGGAGAGAGGGTTCTCATACTTGTATGCCTGATCACAAAAACTATCACAAAAAAACTGCAAAAAACACAATTTCACACAGAGACCATTGCAAACTTACACAGAAAAATACTTCTGCAAGGACATTTGCCCAGCAACTGCCTGTCCAACCCCAGACTGGCATCATCTTTGTGATTCATTTTTCTAGCCAAAGTTGATTATTTCAAAACCATTATGTAATTCTCCTCATTTTTTTTTTTAAACCTTTGTCTTCTTTTACCTCCTTGAATATGTATAACACTCCTATTCCCACTGCAATTCTCTGTTCTTGAATAAACTTTTTTTTTTTTTTTTTTTTTTGAGATGTAGTTTCACTCTTTCACCCACGCTGGAGTGCAGTGGTGTGATCTTGGTTCACTGCAACCTCCACCCCCCGGGTTCAACTGATTCTCCTGCCTCGGCCTCCCTAGCAGCTGGGATTACACGCACCCGCCACGATGCCTGGCTAATTTTTGTATTTTTAGTAGAGATGAGGCTTTGCCATGTTGGTCAGGTTTGTCTCGAACTCCTGACCTAAAGTGATCCACCCGCCTCGGCCTCCCAAAGTGCTAGGATTACAGACGTGAGCCACGTCGCCCAACCAATGTTTGTTTCTTTTAGAGAGCCTCTCACTGTTTGTTATCTAGGTTGACAACTAATTTAATCACAATAAAATCCACACTCCAAGCTAGGAGTGGCCTGTGCCTGTAGTCTCAGCTACTTGGGTGGCTAAGACAGGAGAATAGCTTGAGCCCAGGAGGTTGAGGCTGCAGTGAGCCATGATTGTGCCACTATACTCCAGCCTGGGCAATAGAGCAAGACCCTGGCTTAAAAAAGAAAAAAAAGGCCGGACACGGTGGCTCACACCTGTAATCTCAGCACTTTGGGAGGCCAAGGTGGGTGGATCACTTGCGTTCAGGAGTTCGAGACCAGCCTAGGCAATATGGCAAAACCCTGTCTCTACTAAAAATACAAAAAATTAGCCGGGCATGGTGGTGCATGCCTGTAATCCCAGCTACTCTGGAGGCTGAGGCAGGAGAATCACTTGAACCCAGGAGATGGAGGTTGCAGTGAGCCAAGATCGTGCCACTGCACTCCAGCCTGGGTGACAGAGCAAGACTCTGTCTCTAAACAAAAACATAAACAAATAAAAAACTTCCTAAATCCATTATCCCCATACTCTGATCTGTGCCTGCCTCTTAGATGCCACCTCCTGCCATTCTTCCACTTGCCTCTTCTGGCCAGCCTTCTTTCCATTGCTCACACACACCAATCTCATGCCCACTTCTGCACCTTGGCACCACCGTTCCCTCTGCTGGGAAAACCTCCCTCATGGTCTCTTCATTCACGTGTGGCTGGGATGTCATCTTCTTTTGGTGGGCGTCCCTGACTACCTTATCGAAAGCAGTATCCCCTCTCCCCATCACAGCCTCCATCCTTCAGTCAGCTGTGTGTCTCTTCAGAGCACTTACTTCTCTCTACCTGACTTCATATCGTAGATCTGTTTGCTTTTTATGCATATGGAACTTTCTCTTGGTCACTGTTTTGGTTTTTTATAGACAGGGTTTTGCTCTGTTGCCCAGGCTGGAATGCAGTGGTGTGATCATAGCTCACTTTAGCCTCAATCTCCTGGGCTTAGGTGATCCTCTCACCTTGACCTCCCAAAGTGCTGGAACTATAGGCATGAGCTACCACCCCTGGCTAATTTTTAATCTTTTTTCTTCTTTTTGAGATGGAGTTTCGCTCTTGTCGCCCAGGCTGGAGTGCAATGGCGAGATCTCGGCTCACCGCAACCTAGGCCTCCCGGGTTCTTAATTTTTTTTTTTTTTTTTTTTTTTTAGAGATGAGGTCTTGCTGTGTTGCACAGGCTGGATTTCAATTCCTAGGCTCAATCAATCCTCCCACTTTGGCCTCCCAAAGTGCTGGGGTTACAGGTGTGAGCCATCATGCTCAGTCTGTCTTGGTCATTGTTGTCTCTTTCTCACGCAGAGCAAGAGGAACCCCATAAACTGTTAGCTCCTGAATGATGGAACCATCTTGTTGGGTTAGACCTGCTCTTATCCCATTTTATAGACGAGAGATCTAAGGCTCAGGGAGGTTAAGTCACTCAGCTGACAGATAATGGAGATGGGTTTCAAATCCAAGCAGGCTAGCTTCAGGATTTGGCTGAGCAGCTGCAGGTTTCTTGTATTGGTTAGTTACAATAATGCTGTGTAACAAACCACCCCAAAGCTCAGTAGCACGTTTTTTTAGCTTCTGAGTTTGTGGGTAGGCCATTTAGCTAGGCTTCGCTGGATGGTTCTTCTGGGCTCATCTGTACCTTCTCATATGTCTGGAACTCAGCTGTCAGCTATTCTAGGTTGGTCTTGTCTGCAATGACTGGGTTGGTTGGTCTCTGTGAGGCTTTTGTTTTCCAATAGGCTAGCTTGGGTTTCTTCTCACAGAGGAACAAAATTACAAGTGGCCAGGTGTGGTGGCTCACTCCTGTAATACCAGCATTTTAGGCAGCCAAGACCAGAGGATTGGTTGAGTCTAGCAGTTCCAGACAAGCCTGGGCAACATAGCAAGACCCGATCTCTACAAAAAATTTAAAAATTAGCCAGGTGTGATGCTGTGTGCCTGTACTCCCTGCTACTTGAGAGACTGAGATGGGAGGATCGCTTGAGCCAGGGAGCTCGAGCTTGAAGTGGGCTATGATTGTGCCACCACACCCCAGCCTGGGCAACAGAGTAAGACCCTGACCCCCCACCCCAAAACAAAATCCCCACAAAAGTACAAGTGGAAATGTGCAAAGACTATTTGCACTCCTCTCAGTGGAGGCCCAGGCTTGAAACTGGCACGGTGTCACTCCAACCTAATTCTGTTGGTAAAAGTAAGTTGCATGATGTTCTGTGGTGAGCAGGTCTATGCAAACCTATCCCAAAGGCCCAGGGCGCTGAGAGGCCCATACATGCAGTTTCTTAGGAAGAAACATTTCACAGGGATTTACAAACATAAGCAATGTCTCAGGCGGCCATGAGATGGTGGATCCCTGCACCTGCTCTACAGAAATTATCCTTTTATATAGCAAGCTTTTAGGCTAAAACATGTGTAGCCGGTCATGTCTCAGATGTTCTTGCTGAAACACGTGACCCCTGGGAGGTTGGATGAGCACCTTTTTGAGGGGTTGTCTCTGCTACAGGCATTGTTTAAAGAGCTTGTTGCAGGGCACCTTGGTAGATGGAGGTCAGGCACTTGGTTTCTTAAGTCACCCACTTGGCTGTCTTCCAAGTGCACTTTCCTTTCCTTACTGTTATATAGCTTTTTTTAAAATTTTTTATTTATTATTATGATTTTTTGACTTAGTTTTGCTCCTGTTGCCCAGGCTGGGGTGCAATGGCACAGTCTTGGCTGCAACCTCCGCCTCCTAGGTTCAAGCAATTCTCCTGCCTCAGCCTCTGGAGTAGCTGGGATTACAGGCACCTGCCACCATGCCCAGCTAATTTTTTTGTATTTTTAGTAGAAACAGGGTTTCACCATGTTGGCCAGGCTGGTCTCGAACTCTGGACCTCATGATCCGCCCGCCTCGGCCTCCCAAAGTGCTGGGATTACAGGCCTGAGCCACTGCACCTGGCCTGTTCTAAAGCTTTTTAATAAGCTTCCAACCTTGCTCTGAAATTTGCCTTGGCCTCTTTTTCTGCCTTATGCCCTTCAGTTGAATTCTTTCTTCTGAGGAGGCAAGAATTGAGGTTGCTGCAGACCTGTCTGGATTTGTGGCAGGTAACTCAGACACCTTCCACTGGTAACATATTCGATGCCACGTGACTCGGATGGTAAGGGATGTCTATGCCTCGCCTTCTTCCCCTGGAGGCATCCAACCCCCCTTCATGGTTTTTCTTCTGCTCTCTCTCTCTTTTTCTTTCCTGCTTACTAACCAATCCTCAGAACAATTCCTCTTGGGCATAAGTGACTCTGCTCCCCCATGGCTCACAGGGGTGGGAAGGACCTTAGGGTCCGCACTGAGAAGGCTGGAGGCACTAAATGGCCCTCCTTGACAAGAGGCTTGCAAGAGAGGTGAGACTAAGGTCTAAAAAGCGTGCAATGTCTGGGGTTTCCTCTGCTTTTCAACTAAAATCCGCTCTTTTCCAAAAACCTGCACTGCTCATACTCCTGTTTTCTCTATGTGTGTTCTAAAATGGCTTTGCACACCCGCTGGACTGTCCACCTTGGGGGAAGTCTGCCTCTTTGCTAACACTTTGCATGCAAAACGAAAACAAAAACAAAAACAAGAAAAAGAAAGAAAGAAAGAAAAAAGAGCACCTTGGTATGTGGGGGTCAAACATCGATCATCATGGCGGTTTTGCTTCAAGATGGCGTCACTCTTGGACATGCAACAGGCTGCTTTCCCATACATGGCCAAGCCCGGAGTCCTCTCATCAGCTCAAAGTTCTTGGGCTCTGCTTCCAGGTAGGAGAGTCAGAGGCCGTTTAGGGGAGGACCTCAGGGAGCTCCCTTGTATGGCTTCTTTAAAGGACACTCCCAGGTTCAGGATGCACAGGGTTTTGGCGGCGGGGGCCGGGATGGAGGCGGCGGGGGGTACGGGGTGGGGAGAACGGAAATGAAGTAGGAGAGAGTAGTCAAGCAAAGAAGCTGTCGTGTCTGCATTTGTCATTTGGGTGTGGTTGTCTAGAGGAAGTTGGCAGGAAGCTTTGAAGGCATTCACATTTGCTGGTTGATGAGAAGTGAATGATTTGACGTTACTTGCTCTTAGTCATTGCATTATTTGCTCTTAGTCACTGCATTATCAGCTTTGTTTTTTTAAAAATATATGTATGTATGTATTTATGTATCTTTTCATCTACTACGAACTTTTCATTATATGTCTATGTTTTCTTAATTAATCTTAATCTTTCTTAATCTTAAAATGAAGATTTGCCTTTAGCTCCATTAAGCATTGATTTGTAAATAAAGGTGCAGATAGTGAGGGTTTCATGCATCCCAAGACCTTTGGAGCTCATTTCAAAATCTTTTCTCATGTGCGCCTCACAGACCTGGATTCCATCCTGGTTCCATGTACCTGATTTGCAGAAGCCACTTAATTGTCACGACAGCTCTATGAAGCCAGACTGTGATTATCGCCATTTTATAAGCCAGGGAAATTCAGTGGTTTGTACAAACCAGTTTCCCAGGATTCTGGCTGCTTGTAAAAAATAACCAGACCCAGATGATTCCAGATGATTTCCCTCAGCACTGATGATTTCCCTGAGTAGAATGGGCTGGCTGGGCTGTCACCGGCAGATTAGAGACAGCTGTCTTGGCATGAGGGCCTGAGCCAGGGATCCCAGCTGAGTCTCATCTCTCCAGCATCACAGTAGAGGGCTGGTCTGGTCTGCAGCTGTCATTCTTACAGTTACTGTGGGTGTGGGTGTGGGTGTTTCCTGGTTCCTGGTCTCCTGGAGTAACCTCCCTACCCTCAGGGCTCTGGGGCTGGGAGTGCCTTATATCTATAATAGCAACGATGCTTTTACAGTTGGTGAACCCCAATACGTAGATAGACAGATGGATATATAACTCAAACTCTCGGACAAGCATCTTTCAACCTTCCTTCTGAGTCATCATTAAGGACCTTTGGGTTTTTTCCCTTGTAGAGGCAATATTTGAGAGATTTATTGTTCCTGAGGATGCATTTGGAATGTTGATTAATCGCCCAGGCTGGAGTGCACTGGTACCATCATGGCTCACCGCAGCCTCGACCTGCTGGGCTCAAGTGATCCTCCTGCCTCAGCCTCCTAAGTAGCTGAGACTACAGGCATGCACCACCATGCCCAGCTAATTTTTAAAATTATTTTTATTTTATTTATTTAAAAAAATAGAAATGGGGTCTCGCTGTGTTACCCAGACTGGTCTTGAACTCCTAGGCTCAAGCAATACTCCTGCCTTGGCCTCCCAAAGTGCTGGGATTACAGGCATGAGCCATTATGCCTGGCTAATTTTGAAATTTTTTTCTAGAGATGGGGGTCTCACTATGTTGCCCCGGTTGGTCTTGAAATCCTGGACTCAAGCAATCCTGCTGCTTCTGCTTCCCAAAATGCTGGGATTACAGGCATGAGCTATCATGCCCAGCCCTAATAAGCATTTATTGCTTTATTTATTGATGTGGACCGGGGCTGCTGTAGTCATCTGGAAGTTAAATTGGGGCTGGAGGATCTGCTTCTAAGATGGCTCCTTTACATGACTGGCAGGCTGTGCCTGCTGTTGGTAGAAGGCTTCAGTTCCTCAGCCCCATTGGCCTTTCTGAAGGCTGCCTCGTAGGGTCCAGCCCTACAGGGCTTAGCAGGTGTTCTCCTCGTGTGCAGACAGGAGAGATTGTAATAAATGAAGACACAAGACAAAGAGAAAAAGAGAAAACAGCTGGGCCCGGGGGACCACTACCATCAAGACGCGGAGACCGGTAGTGGCCCCGAACGGCTGGGCTTGCTGATATTTATTGCATACAAGACAAGGGGGCAGGGTAAGGAGGGTGAATCTTCTAAGTGATTGACAAGGTGAAGCAAGTCACATGATCATAGGACAGGGGCCCCTTCCCTTTTGGGTAGCTGAAGCAGAGAGAGAAGGCAGCATACATCAGCATTTTCTTCTCTGCGCTTATAAGAAAGATCAAAGACTTTAAGACTTTCACTATTTCTTCTACCGTTATCTACTACGAACTTCAAAGAGGAACCAGGAGTGCTGGAGGAGCATGAAAGTGGACAAGGAGCGTGACCATTGACGCACAGTGCCACAGGGAGGTGATTAGGCTTCCAGATGACTGCGGGCAGGCCTGGATAATATCCAGCCTTCCACAAGAAGCTGGTGGAGCAGAGTGTTCCCTGACTCCTCCAAGGAAAGGAGACTCCCTTTTGTGGTCTGCTAAGTAATGGGTGCCTTCCCAGACACTGGCGTTACCGCTTGACCAAGGAGACCTCAAGCGGCCCTTATGCGGGCATGACAGAAGGCTCACCTCTTGCCTTCTAGGTCACTTCTGACAATGTCCCTTTAGCACCTGACCCTATACCAGCTGGTTATTCCTAGGTTATATTAGCAATGCAACAAAGTAATATTAAAAGCTAATGATTCATAATGTTTATAATAATGATTGATAATGTCCATGATCATTTCTATATTTAATTTGCATCATGACTATTCTTATTCTAACTATTTTCTTTATTATACTGAAACAGTTTGTGCCTTCAGTCTCCTGCCTTGGCACCTAGGTAATCCTCTGCCCACACCTGTTTAGTTGACTTGAGACAGTACAGATCCAGCAAAGTGGCTGACATCTACATATGCCAAAAGCATGGCCTCAATGAGGACAAATTTTTCCAAATTTCCTGGAGGGACTTTCCAGAGAATCTCAAGAAGTTTCCAGAAAGCTAAGATGTGTTTCCAGGGCTCTGTGAAGGAGGAAGTTGGTTCCTTTTCAGGGTGTTGTGTGTCCCCACTGGGGTCAAAACCCCGGGAATCCCCGACCTGTGCCATGTCTTTTAAAATTTTCAGGCCAACATTCCTTCTGGGGGAACCCAAACCCTGCCTGGGGAGTAACTTGAAGCATCTCAGTTCTCAAATTGCCCCCTGCTCACCCCTAAAAGGAGACCACACAGAGCTCCACCAACCTTGAGGCAGGTATGTATGTGGAGGGAGAAGAGCGGGAAGAGATTCAGAGCAGTGTTTCTTAATTCTCTCTTCTTCTTTAGATTTATTTATTTGTTTGTTTGTTTGTTTATTTGACAGAGTCTCACTCTGTCACCCAGGCGGGAGAGCAGTGGCGGGATCTCGGCTCACTGCAACCTCCCTGTCCTGGGTTCAAGCGATTCTCATGCCTCAGCCTTCGAGTAGCTGGGATTATAGGTACGCGCCACCATACCTGGCGAATTTTTGCATTTTTAGGACAGACCGGGTTTCACCGTGTTGGCTTAGCTGATCTTGAACTCCTGACCTCAAGTGATCCACCCAACTCGGTCTCCCGAAGTGGTGGGATTACAGGTGTGAGCCACGGCACCCAGCCATTTCTTTCTCTTTTTCTCTCTTTCTCTCTTTCCCTTCCTTCCTTCCTTCCTTCCTTCCTTCTTTTTCTTTATCTCTCTCTATTTCTCCCTTCCCTTCCCTTTTTCTTTTTCTTTTCTTTCTTTCATCTTGCTCTGTTGCCCAGGCTGGAGTAGTGCAATCATAGCTCATGGCAGCCTTGAACTCCTGAGCTCAAGTGATCCTCCCTAACCACCCAGCTGTTCTTATTTCATCTATCTTTCCAATTAATTTGAGATCAATCTCAAACATATCATTTCACTGGTACATATTGAAGAGACAAAAACTTTAGTATCTTATAAGAACTCTTAAAAGAAAATAACCATAATATATTATCATATCTAAAAGTTATTAATAACTTGTTAATATAATTAACTATCTAGTCAGTGCCTTAAATTTGACTGGGGTCTCATAAATACTTCTTTTTTTTTTTTTTTTGAGACAGTGCCTCACTCTGTTATCCAGGCTGGAGTGCAGTGGTGTGATCCTGGTTCACTGCAGCCTATTGACCTCCTGGGCTCAAGCAATCCTCTTGCCTCAGCCTTCCAAGTAGCTGGGACTGCAGGTACACCACCATGTCTGGGTTATTTATTTTTTTCTTTTTTTAGAGATGAAGGTCTTCATGTGCTGCCCAGGCTTGTCTCCAACTCTCAGGCTCAAGTGATGCTCCCTCCTTAGCCTCCCAAAGTGCTGGGATTACAGGTGTGAGCCACCGCACGCCGCCATAAAACATTTCTTGCTCAGTTGATTTATTCAACTCATGAGAAAAACAAAGATCTACACGTTGCATTTCATGGATCAATTTCTTAATTCTGTCTTAATTTTTGGATTCTCCCTCTTCCTCACTCACTTCTCTTACAGTACGTTTGGTGAATAAATAGCGTCCTTTTTCTCACAGGGTTTGCAACATCCGGGATTTTGCTGGCTGCGTCCCAGTTGAATCATTTATCATCCTCCTCCATTACGTGTTTCTCAAAGGGAGACCATGATAATTTTTAAAAAATTAGCTTTATTGGCTGGGTGTGGTGGCTCATGCCTGTAATCCCAGCACTTTGGGAGGCTGAGGCGGGTGAATCACCTGAGCTCAGGAGTTCGAGACCAGCCTGGCCAACATGGTGAAACCCCATCTCTACTAAAAATACAAAAATTAGCCGGGTGTGGTGGCAGGCACCTATAATCCCAGCTACTCGGGAGGCTGGGACAGGAGAATCACTTGAACCCAGGAGGCGGAGGTTGCAGTGAGCCGAGATCATGCCATTGCACTCCAGCCTGGGTGACGAGAGTGAAACTCTGTCTCAAAAAAAAAAAAAAAAAAATAGCTTTATTGAGGTGTAATTGATATGCAAAAGCTGCACATATTTGAGGTATACAGCGATGAGTTTTGACATATGTATTCACCTGTGAAACTATCACCACAACCAGGGTAATGGTGAGAGATCAGCTCTCTCCTTCATTGTGGTGGGAGTGTAAATTGGTGCAACTTTAATGGAGACAAATTTGACATCTCTTCATGTAACCAGCACAAACAATCTTTGGTTCACCAATCCCACTATCCCACTATTCCACTTCTCACACTTGTGGCAAATGATACGTTTATAAGGGTGTATGTTGCAGCATTGTCTGAAATATAAAATGATTAGAAAAATCTCAGTGTCCAATACCAGGATATGGTAAAACAATCACGTAACACTCATGGAATACATGGCCACTGTTCTCAGTGCTCTACAAATAATCATTCATTTAATTTTCACAATAACTGGATGAGGTAGGTACTATAATTAGGCTTTTTTTTTTTTTTTTTTGAGATATAGTCTTGCTGTGTCACCCAGGCTGGAGTGCAATGATGTGATCTCGGCTCACTGCAACCTCCACCTCCCATGTTCAAGCGATTCTCCTGCCTCAGCCTCCAGAGTAGGTGGGATTACAGGTGCATCACCATGCCTGGCTAATTTTTGTATTTTTAGTAGAGACGGGGTTTCACCATGTTGGTCATGCTGGTCTCGAACTCCCGACCTCATGATCTGCCCACCTTGGCCTCCCAAAGTGCTGGGATTACAGGCATCAGCCTCTGTGCCCAGCTGGCTCATTTTAAAGATGGGGAAGCTGGGGCACAGAGAGGTTAAGTAGCTTGTCTAAGACCACACAGCCAGCCAAGGCTGCACTCACACCCAGGCAGTCTGTCTAGGGAGCCTGCGGTCTTTTCTGCTGTGTTGCAATAGTCCAATTATGATTGTGCCATTGATGCAGCAATAATTAGCGGCTGGCTAATTTTTTTATTTTTTATAGAGATGAGGTCTCACTTTGTTGCCCAGGCTGGTTTTGAACTCCTGGGCTCAAGCAGTTCTCCCACCTTGGCCTCCCAAACTGCTGGGATTATAGGCGTTGAGTCACTGTGCCTGGCTTTATGAGAATTATCCATGTTGTTGCATGGCATTCATTCTCATTGATGTATATAGCATTCCACTGTGATTTATTTATTCATTCTAACTGTTGTGGGCATTTGGGTTGCTGCCGATCTCTGGCAATTACAAATAGTGCTGCTAAGAACATTCCTGTACAGGTCATTTAGAGAACATATGTATGCATTTCTGTTGGGTATGTAGACCAGGACCTGAAGGGCAAGGTCACAAGATATGCATATGTTTATGCTAAATACTGACAGTTTTCCGCAATGGTTGTATATTTGAATCATGAGATTGTATTTCTCTTTCTATTTTTTTGTAGAGATGGGGTCTCACTATGTTGCCCAGGCTGGTCTTGAACTCCTGGACTCAAGTGAGTCTCCCACCTCGACCTCCCAAAGTGCTGGGATTACAGGGGTGAGTCACCTCGCCCAGCCAGCAGTGACATTTCTGAATAGGCGAGGTCATGTGCGGCTGGGTTTTCGAGAGGGCTTGGCTGTAGAGAGCTGAGGTGGGGAGAGCCCCCTTGTGGCTGGAGAGGGAATGTGAGCACCTGGGGCCCTGTTCTCCCCACCCCAGTGTATTCTCCACCAGGCTAGTCCTGCATTCTGATCCTTTGCGTATCTTGAAAGTACTGATACACTAGTTGTTTATTCTATTCTGTTTTATTTCAAACTTTAAAAATTTAACGTTTAAAATGGAGATAACTTACAGCATAAAACTGAAGTATAAAGCTCAATGAATTTATGTACATATCTTTGTATTCACCACCTAGGTCAGGATATAGAGCATTCCCATCATATTAGAAGGTTCCTTTGTGCATTCTCCCACTCAATAGCGTGCAGAGGTGGCCACTTTCTCATTTCTGTCACCACAAGTTAGGTTTGCCTGTTCCTAATGCTTATATAAAATGCATATACAATTATGTCTAGCTTCTTTCTTTTCTTTTGGTGTCCAGCTTGCTTGCTCTTTCTTTCTTTCTTTCTTTCTTTCTTTCTCTTTCTTTCTTTCTTTCTTTCCTTCCTTCCTTCCTTCTTTCTTTCTTTTCCTTTCTTTCTTTCTTTCTTTCCTTCCTTCCTTCCTTCCTTCTTTCTTTCTTTTCCTTTCTTTCTTTTTTTTTTTTTGATGGAGCCTTACTCTGTCGCCCAGGCTGGAGTGCAGTGGTGTGATCTTGGCTCACTGCAACCTCCGCCTCCTGGGTTCAAGCAATTCCCCTGTCTCAGCCTTCCAAGTACCTGGGACTATAGGTGCACACCACCATGCCCAGCTAATTTTTTTGTATTTTTAGTAGAAAGGGGGTTTCACCATATTGGTCAGGCTGGTCTAGAACTTCTGACCTCAGGTGATCCACCTGCCTTGGCCTCCCAAAATGCTGGGATTACAGATGTGAGCCACCATGCCTGGCTTAGCTTCTTTTCTTTTCATTTTTTATTTTTTTGAGACGGAGTTTCACTCTGTCACCCAGGTTGGAGTGCAGTGGTGCGATCTCAGCTAAATGCAACCTCCGCCTCCTGGGTTCAAGTTATTCTCCTACCGCAGCCTCCCGAGTAACTGGGACTACAGGCATGCATCACCACACCCAGCAATTTTTTTTTTTTTTTTTTTTTGATGGAGTCTCACTCTGCCACCAGGCTGGAGTGCAGTAGCGCGATCTCAGCTCACTGCAACCTCTTCCTCCTGGGTTCATGAGATTCTCCTGCCTCACCCTCCTGAGTACCTGGGACTACAGGCACGAGCTGCCACGCCCAGCTAATTTTTGTATTTTTAATAGAGACGGAGTTTCACCATGTTGGCCAGGGTGGTCTTGATCTCCTGACCTCGTTATCTGCCTGCGTTGGCCTCCCAAAGTGCTGGGACTACAGGTGTGAGCCACTGAGCCACTGCACCCAGCCCTGTCTGGCTAATTTTTACATTTTTAGTAGAGACAGGTTTCACCATGTTGGCCAGGGTGGTTTCGAATTCCTGACCTCAAGTAATCCGCCCACCTTGGCCTCCCAAAGTGCTGAGATTACAGGCATGAGCCATTGCATCTGAAGGTGTCTAGCTTCTTCTCTTTTTTTTTTTTCTTTGAGATGGAGTTTTGCTCTTGTTGCCCAGGCTGGAGTGCAATGGCGCAACCTCAGCTTACTGCAAACTCTGCCTCTGGGGTTCAAGTGATTCTCCTGCCTCAGCCTCCCAAGTAACTGGGATTACAGGCATGCGCCACCACACCTGGCTAATTTTGTATTTTTAGTAGAGACGGGTTTCTCCAAGTTGGTCAGGCTGGTCTCGAACTCCCGACCTCACGTGATCCATCCTCCTTGGCCTCCCAAAGTGCTGGGATTATAGGCGTGAGCCACTGCATCTGGCAGTGTCTAGCTTCTTTCACTCAACATTATGTCATGATATTTGACCATGTTGTTGCATGTTGGTGCATGTGCTGTTATTTTTTAAAACTGCTGTGTAGCATTCCATTTTATGACTATGCCACGTTTATTTATTCAAATGTATTGTTGATGGACATTTGGGCTCTTTCTGATTTTCGGCTACTATGAATAGAGTTGCTAGAAGCAGTCTTGTATGTAGACATGCAATCATTTTTCTTGGGTGTATTCCCAGATGTGGAATTGCTGGGCCATAGGATATACATATCCTATACATATAAAGTTTAGCCTTAGTAGGTACCGTGAAACATTTTTTCCATTTTCATTCCATGATATAGTTTTTGTTTGTTTGTTTGTTTTGTTTTTTGAGACAGGGTCTCATTCTGTCACCCAGGCTGGAGTGCAGTGGTGTGATCTCGACTCACTGCAACTTCTGCCTCCCGAGCTCAAGCAATTCTCATGCCTCAGCCTCCTGAGTAGCTGGGATTATGGGTGCCTGCCACCACGCCTAGCTAATTTTTGTATTTTTAGTAGAGACGGGATTTTGCCATGTTGCCTAGGCTGGTCTCGAACTCCTGAGCTCAGGTGATCCACCCACCTTGGCCTCCCAAAGTCCTGGGATTACAGGCGTGAGTCACCATGCCTGGCCAATTTTGGTCTTCTAAAGAAAGTCATTTGCCTATAATCCCAGCTACACAGGAGGCTGAGGCAGGAGAATCACTTGGAGGCAGAGGTTGCAGTGAGCTGAGATAGTGCCTCTGCACTCCAGGCTGGGTGACAGAGTGAGACTGTCTGAAAGACAAAAAAAAAAAAAAAAAAAGAAAGAAAGTCATTTGTCTTGAGACATGCCCAGAAAGTGAAACACTGCATTCAAAGTTTGTTTTGAACAAAGTTTCTATTTCCTTCTCTTGTTTATAAAGTTGTCAGGCAACTTACTGTTGTCTTAGTTCGCATTTCCTGGATTTCTACGGATGGAAATTGAATGTCTTCTCCTTCTAGATCATTTACAGGTAATGCCTTTGTCTAAAGGTCATTGTCCACCGGGGGGCACTGCCCCACGGGAACCCGTCACAGAATTCTGCTGTAGGGTGCTTCTTTCACAGAGACCATGCTGGCTGATGAGGGTGTCTGGGGCTGTGCACTTCTGTATCAGGGCCCCATCTCTCTTCCCTTAGGATAATTTTTATTTTTATTAAATTAATTTTTATTTATTTTTTATTTCTTTTTTTTTTGAGACAGAGTCTCGCTCTGTCACCCAGGCTGGAGTGCAGTGGCGTGATCTCGGCTCACTGCAACCTCTGCCTCCGGGGTTCAAGCGATTCTCCTGCCTCAGCTGCCCAAGTAGCTGGGATTACAGGTGCCTGCCACAATGCCTGGCTAATTTTTTGTATTTTTAGTACAGACGGGGTTTCTCCATGTTGGCCAGGCTGGCCTCAAACTCTTGACCTCAAGTAATCGTCATGCCTCAGCCTCCCAAAGTGCTGGGATTACAGGAGTGAGCCGCCGCTCCTGGCCATGGGCTTTGGTTTTTACTCCAAGTGAGGTGGAGAGTCATTGTAGGGTTTTGATAGAGAGAGAGTTTATTTTATTTTTTATTTCTTCATTTCTTTATTATTTTGTTTTTGAGACAGGGTCTTGCTGTGTTGCCCAGGCTGGAGTGCAGTGGCGCAATCATAGCTCAGTGCAGTCTTGAACTCCTGGGCTCAGGCGATTCTTCTGCCTCAGCCACCTGAGTGGCTGGGACTACAAGTGTGCACCACCATGCCTGGCTAAGAGAGAGGGTTTAGGCTTACTTTAAAAAAGGATCACTGTGGCTGCTAAGTTGAGAACAGAATGGGATTGTGGGAAGGGAAAGGTCAAAGCATAGAGACTCTTGGCTGTTGCAATAATCAAGGTGAGAAATGGTGGCAGCTTGGACTGGAGAAGAAGCAGTGGAGGTTATGAGACATGGTCGGATTCTAGAGGTATTTTGAAGGCAGAATCAACAGGATATGCTAAAGGATTGGATATGGGATAGGAGCGGGAGATCAAGAATAACTCCAATGTTGTGGTCTGAGTAGCACACATAAAACTCTTTTATTGTGGACTGTTTCAGAAATATATCTAAGTAGATAAAAATCTTTTTTTTGAGACGGAGTTTCACTCTCGTTGCCCAGGCTGGAGTGCAGTGGCGTGATCTCGACTCACTGCAACCTCTGCCTCCCGAGCCCAAGCGATTCTCCTGCCTCAGCCTCTGGAGTAGCTGGGATTACAGGTGCCTGCCACCAGGCCCGGCTAATTTTTTTGTATTTTTTTAATTAGAGATAGGGTTTCACCATGTAGGTCAGACTTGTCTTGAACTCCTGACCTCAGGTGATCCACCCACCTCAGCCTCCTAAAGTGCTGGGATTACAGGCATGAGCCACTGCGTCCGGCCAGACAAAAGTCTTATAGTGAACCCCATGTAGCTGTCAACCAGCTTCAATAATGATTGCCTCGAAATGATGACCAGTTTCATTTCATCTATGCCTCTCCCTACTCTCTATTCCATATTGTATTGAAGCAAATCTCAGACATTATTTCATTTTATTTGTAAATCCTTCTCTGTGTGTTTGTGTGTATAGTGTGTGTGTGTGTGTGTGTGTGTGTGTGTATATATATATATATTCTTTTTTTTTTTTTTTTTTTTGAGATGCAATCTCACTCTGTTGCCCAAGCTGGAGTGCAATGGTGCCATCTCGGCTCACTGCAACCTCCGCCTCTCAGGTTCAAGCAATTCTCCTGCCTCAGCCTTCTGAGTAGCTGGGATTACAGGCACCCACCACCACACCTGGCTAAGTTTTGTATTTTTAGTAGAGACGGGGTTTCACCATGTTTGTCAGGCTGGTCTTGAACTCCTGACCTCAAGTGATTCGCCTGCCTTGGCCTCCCAAAATGCTGGGAATACAGATGTGAGCCACCATACCCAGCCATTCTGTATATATAGTTTTAAAAAGATGAGCCTCCCCCGACCTTTTTTTTTTTTTTTTTTGAGACAGAGTCTTACTCTGTTCCCCAGGTTGGAGAGCAATGGTGCAATCTCAGCTCACTGTAACCTCTGCCTCCCGGGTTCAAGCAATTCTACTGCTTCAGCTTCCTGAGTAGCTGGGATTTCAGGCACGTGTCACCACGCCTGGCTAATTTTTGTATTTGTAGTGGACATGGGGTTTCGCCATGTTGGCCAGGCTGGTCTTGAACTCCTGACCTTAAGTGATCCACCCGCCTCAGCCTCCCAAAGTGCTGGGATTACAGGCATGAGCCACTGCGTCCGGCTGAGCCTCTCCCTTTTAAAAAATAAATATGCCACATTCTGTGAAGATAAAGTTACAAGAAAATAAAAAAAATAAACATGTCACGAAATCAGCATATCGATTAATGGTTGACTTTCTTGCAAAGACTACCAGAAAAACCCATTGATCACGCAAAGTAGAGTTTATGAGGCCAATTGCAGCAAGGGAGAACAAAGTTTGGTGGTGTCTCAACAGTGTCCACAAAAGGGAAAATGATGTAAGAGTATTTGAGGTAATTCTTTAAAGCAAGGAACTGACTAAAATTGGGCAAAGGGCTGGGTGCGGTGGCTCATGCCTGTAATCCCAGCACTTTGGGAGGCTGAGGCAGGCAGGTCACCTGAGGTCACGAAAGAACCTAGGAGGTGGAGGTTGCAGTGAGCTGAGATCGCACCACTGCACTCCAGCCTGGGTGACAGAGCGAGACTCCATCTCAAAATAAAATAAAATAAAATTGGATAAAGACTATGAGACAATAGTTTAGAACTGGTGAACACAACAGAATAGAGGTGTTGAGAGAAGTCTTGAGAAGCAAACTATTGTCTGATAAGTGAGATTTTTGCCCAGTTGAGCCATGTGTTGAGAGGAGAGCTATTTGCTGAAGTGAGCAAATTATTTGCCTAGATAAATTATTTTTTTTTTTTGGATTTTCCTGAAGCAAACAATGAGTTCTTTATTGTTTTATAGTCTTATCCTTTCAGGCAAGACTTTTTTGAAAGACAAACAAACAGGTAAGTCATGTTGAAATACATGATCTCAGTTCTATATCTAATAGAATTTAAGATATCTACCTCATTAAATAATCAATGAATGCATTTTCTTAGCTGTCTCAGAAAAGTATCATTTTATATCTGATTATTCAAGCCAGGATCCAAGCGAGGTCCACAAATTGCATTTGATTTTGTGTGTTTAAGTCCCTCTTAAACTATAGCTTCCCTTACTTTTTTTTCCTTCTTCTCCTCTCAAATTTACGTTTTGACAAAATTAGGTCATTGTCTTGCAGTTTCCACAATCTGGATTTTGCTAGCTCCATCCCCATAGGCATTTAACATGCTCTTTTCTCCTCTAAGTTCCTTTCAATTTGGTAGTTAGAACTGATGCAGGCTGAGTGCAGTGGCTCACGCCTGTAATCCCAGAAATTTGGGAGGTCAAGGTGGGAGGATCGCTTAAGCCCAGGAGTTTGAGCACAGCCTGAGTAACATGGTAAGACCCTGTTTCTCCAAATTAAAAAAAAAAAAAATTAGCCAGGTCTAGTGGTACATGCCTGGAGGCCCAGCTACCCAGAAGCCTGGGATGGGAGGATTGCTTGAGCCCAGAAAGTAGAGGCTACAGTGAGCTGTGTTTGTGCCGCTGCACTCCAGCCTGGGTGTCAGAGCAAGACCCTGTCTCAAAACAAAACAAAACAAAAACAAACAACAACAGCAACAAAAACAAAACAAAAAAACTGATGCAGGATGGACAGGCCCCCAAACTGATGCTTAGGCTGGGAGGGTTCTTGGCTATGACCGGGAAAGAATTCAAGGGCGAGCCCTGGGTATTAGGCAGTAATCTTTTATTAAATGGTACTGCTCCTTGCTGAGCAGGGATAACTCATTGGCAGTGTGCCCAGAGTTGGCAACCTGTGAACCCTTGGCAACTACATTTATACTCTCTTATAGCCACTTCAATTATATGCAAATTAGGGTGTGGATTAATGCAAATTAAGGAGTGATTTATTTAAGAAGTTTCCAGGAAAAGGGCAGCAACTTCCAGATCATTGCCATGGAAATGGACGGTAACTTCTGGGTCGTTGCTATGGTGTTTATAAACTGTCATGGTGCTGGGGGGAGTGTCTTGAGCTAATGAGGAATGAGGGCAGCTAGAGTCGCTTTTGCTGTCATCTGCTGGTTTTGTCCAGTTTCTTCACTTTATCCTGTCTGGACTAGATCCTGTTTTAGTCAGCAGGGTTGTGACCAGAAAACAGGTCTTGTCGATCTCCTAAACTACTGATCTAAGCTATTCAGCTTTTAAAAACGTGGCAAACACCAATTTAGTGGGTCTCCCACTGCCAGTTTTGTCTTTCTCCAGCCTTTTCTCAACATAGCAGCTAGAGGGCTCCTTGGACAAGAGAAGTCAAAACATCGTATCACACCCTGACATAAACGAACTTTTTCTTCTTTCTTGTCTTTTCCTTTTCTCTTCTCTTTCTTTTCCCCTCCCTCCCTCCGCACTGCCCCCTCCCTCCCTCCCTTCCTTATTTCCTTCCTTCTTCCCTTCCTCCCTTCCTCTCTCTCTCTCCCCCGCCTCAATCTCTCTGTCTTTCTTTATTTTTTAAACAGGGTCTTACTCTGTCACCCAGGCAGAGTGCAGTGGCGGGATCAAAGCTTACTTCAGCCTCAACCTTCCAGGCTCAAGCAGTCCTCCTGCCTCAGCCTCCTCAGCAGCTGGGACCAAAGGTGCATGCCACCATGCCCAGCTAATTTTTAAAAATTTTTTGTAGAAATGAGGATCTTGCTATGTTGCCTAGGCTGGTCTCAAACTCCTGGACACAAGCTATCCTCCCACTTTGGCCTCCCAGAGTGCTAGGATTACAGGCATGAGCCACCACACCTAGCCTGACCTAAACTCTCTAACAACTTCCAAATTCACCTGGCATAAAAGCCAGAGTCAGTGCAGTTGCCCATGAGCTCTCTGAGATCTGTATTCCCCGTTACCTCTGACCACATCTCCTAAGATGCTCTTCCTCATTTCCTCTGCTCCAGTCACCCTGGCCTAGTTGCTGTTTCTTGGGATCTCATGCAGGTGCCCACCCATAATATATGCATTCCAGTTTTTCTATATCCCTGCCAACACCTGTATACTGGAAACGGCGCAACAATGCTGAAGGAAATTTCACACTGTGAAATAATACTGTGTCTTCTTCCCCATTCATAGCATATATCTTTTCATTTATTTCAGCACTGTTGTGAAATAAATGAAAAGATATATGGTATGAATGGGGAAGAAGACACAGTATTATTAATGTCGCTGGAAAAAGGGGTCTTGATCCAGACTCCAAGAGAGGATTTTTGGATCTTATGCAAGAAAGAATCCAAGGTGAGTCCAGAGTGCAGTGGAAACAGAGTTTATTGAAAGCTCATTAGTTACACAGTAGGTTTGCCTCAGAAAGCAAGAGAAAGAATGTGCTGTCTTTTTAAAAATTATTATTATTTTTTTTGAGACAGAGTTTCACTCTTGTTGCCTAGGCTGGAGTGCAATGGTGCAATCTTGGCTTACCACAACCTCTGCCTCCCAGATTCAAGCGATTCTCCTGCCTCAGCCTCTTGAGTAGCTGGGATTACAGGCATGCGCCACCATGCCCGGCTAATTTTATATTTTTAGTAGAGAACAGGTTTTTCCATGTTCGTCAGGTCTTGAACTCCTGACCTCAGGTGGTCTGTCTGCCGCAGCCTCCTAAAGTGCTGGGATTACAGGCATGAGCCACCGCACCTGGCTGCACTGTCCTTTTTTTAAAACTCTTCTTATACAGGGGTTTTATCTATATAAAAGCTAAGCTAAGTTATGTCTATGTGTGGGTGGGCTGACAGCGTGACAAAATTTATTATTTTGCTGATTTAAGGAAAGTTATCTGCCAGGTGCGGTGGCTCATGCTTGTAATCCCAGCACTTTGGGAGGGCAAGGTGGGAGGATCGCTTGAGCCCAGGAGTTTGAGACCAGCCTGGGCAACATGGTGCGGTCCTGTCTCTACAAAAAAAAATACAAAAATTAGTGAGGTGTGGTGGCTTTCGCCTGTAGTCCCAGCTACTGGAGGGTAGGGGTGGGAGGTGGGAGGATTGCTTGAGCTGGGGAGGCAGAAGTTGCAGTGAACTGAGATCATGCCACTGCACTCCAGCCTGGGTGACAGAGCGAGACCCCATCTCCAAAAATAAAAATAGATAAATAAATAAATAAATAAAAGTTATTCTTGGCATTTTGGTGCATAAGTACATCAAAGCATGACTCTATCTTGAAAGTGTATATTGTTATGTGATATTGGGATATCTGGACATTCTTCTGTCACAGGAGTTTGTCCTTGCAGACAACTTCTTCTTTACAAGTTTAAACTGCTTCTTTAGCTGTAAACATCTTATGACTGTGGGTTGTGATTGGCAAGGAGCGTACCTTGCTAGTTTTACGATGGGGTTGATTTTAAAATGGTGTCACCCTGGCTCTCCTATGCTCCTGTTTCCCTAACATTAAGATGTCAATTCTCCTCAAACAATCCCAATCAAAATCCTTGCAGGATTTTTGTAGTAATTGACAAGATGATTCTAAAATTCATTTGGAAATGCAAACGACTTAGAATAGCAGTGACAACAACAACAAACAAACAAAAAACAATAACAAACTTGGCTAATATATAATACTAAAAGCATATTTCATAAAGTTGATAAATTGGACTTCGTTAAATTAAAAACCCATGCTCTGCCAGGTGTGGTGGCTCACGCCTATAATCCCAGCACTTTGGGAGGCCAAGGCAGGTGGATTGCCTGAGCTCAGGAGTTCGAGACCAGCCTGGACAACACAGTGAAATCCCATCTCTACTAAAATACAAAAAATTAGCCTGGTATGGCAGCGTGAGCCTGTAGTCCCAGCTACTCAGGAGGCAGAGGGAGGAGAATTGCTTGAACCCGGGAGGTGGGGGTTGCAGTGAATCGAGATCGCGCCACTGCCCTCCAGCCTGGGCGACAGAGCTAGACTCCGTCTCAAAACAAATAAACAAACAAACAAAAAAAACCGTGCTCTGTGAAAGACACTAAGAGAAGAAAAGGACAAGGCAGAGTAGAAGAAAATATTTTAAAATGATATACCTGATAAGGAATTTGCATTTGTAATATGCAAATATGAAACATACTCAAAACTCAATAATACAATAAACATCACAATAAAAAAGTGCCATTCATTTGAAGAGGCATTTTATGTTATTTAGATCTGTGCTGTACAATACAGTAGCCACTATATCATATAGTAGCCACATGTGGATACTGAATGCTTGAAATGTAACAAGTCCAAATTAAGATGTATTATGATTGTGAAATACACACCACATTTTGAAGACTTAGTATAAAAAAGAATGTAAGATAGCTCATTAAAATTTGTATTGATTACATGTTTAATGGTAATATTTTGGATATACCATTCAGTTAAATAAAATACATCTCTATTGCTATGATTTTGCCATTTCAAGAATATTATATACATGGATTCATATAGTACATATATGACCTTTGAGATGGACTTTTTTCCACTCAGCATAATGCCATTGAGATCCAGCCAAGTTTCTGTGTGCATAAATAGTTTGTTTCTTTCTATTGTGGAGTTTAACATTCACCTACTGTAAGGCATTTTGGTTGTTTTCATTTTGGGCTATTACAAATAAAGTTGCTAAGAACAAGCACGTACATGATTTTGTGTTGACTTAAGTTTCCATTTCTTGTGGATGAACGCTCAGCAGTATGACTGCTGGGTAGATGGTAAGTGTGTGTTTAGTTTTTAAATAAATGGCCAAACTATTTTCCAGAGTGGGTGCACCATTTCACATTCTTACAGCAATATATGAGAGATCTAGTTTTTCTATTCCTCTCCAGAACTTGGCATTGTCACTCTTTCCTTTTCTTTCTCTTTCTTTCCTCTTTTCTTTTCTTTCTTTCTCTTTCTTTCTTTCATTTTCTTTCCCTTCCTTCCTTCTCTCTCTTTCTTTTCTTTCTCTCCCTCTCTTTCTTTTTCTTCCTTTCTTCCTTTTTCTTTCTCTCTCTCTCTCTCTCTGTCTCTGAGACAGGGTCATGCTCTATCATCTAGGGAGGAGGAGTGCAGTGGCATGACCTCAGCAAACTGTCCACCTCCCTGGGTCAAGCCATCCTCTTGTCTGAGCCTCCCAAATAACTGTGACTACGTACAGGCGCGCACTACCATGCCTAGTTAATTTTTGTATTTTTTGTAGAGACGGGGTTTCACTATGTTGCCCAGGCTGGTCTCAAACTCCTGAGCTCAAGTAATCCACTTGCCTTGGCCTCCCAAAGTGCTGGCACTATAGGTGTGGGCCACTGCACCTGGCCCTCAGTTAAAATTTGATTTTCGTGTGCTTCTTCTTCCTCTTTAGGGAGATTTAGCAAACTGACACAATGGGGACTGGCTACCTAAGGACAAAGATAAGGAATTAGCTAGAGTAGCGCTTAAACTGCAAGAGAGTGGTATAAATCAAAGAAAATGATTGAGGTGAGTCTTAGTTGTTTTAGTTTCTTTTGCTAAGGTTTAGGACATGTCCAGGAAAAAGAAACACAGAAACACAGGAACATCTGTGATCTGTGCTATTTACAAAGAGGATTTGGGGACTTCAAATTTTTTTTTTTTTTTTTTTTTTGAGACAAAGTTTCACTTTTGTTGCCCAGGCTAGAGTGCAGTGGCATGATCTCGGCTCACTGCAACCTCTGCCTCCCAGGTTCAAGCAATTCTCCTGCCTCAGCCTCCCGAGTAGCTGGGATTACAGGCGTCTGCCACCACGCCCAGCTAATTTTTTATATTTTTAGTAGAGACGGGGTTTCACCATGTTGGCCAGGCTGGTCTTGAACTCCTGACCTCAGGTGATCCACCTGCCTCGGCCTCCCAAAGTGCTGGGATTACAGGCATGAGCCACCACACCTGGCCTGGGGACTTCAATATTTAAAGTGGGGAAAGGAGTGGGCAATAGGGGAAAGAGGAAAGAAAAAAAGGAGAAGAGTAAATAAAAAGGGAAAGTGATTGCATTCTTTTGAGGCTTTGATCAGCTTTCACTGAATCTACGTTTTACATGTGAAAGGAGAGGGTAGAGGAATAGTCAAGCATGCAATCATCTTGCCCTAAGTGAATTTGCATGTTTTTTTGTTTTTTTGAGACGGAATTTTGCTGTTGTCGCCCAGGCTGGAGTGCAATGGCCCGAGTTTGGCTCACTGCAATCTCTGCCTTCCGAATAGCTGGGATTACAGGCATCCGCCACACCACCTAATTTTTGTATTTTTAGTAGAGATGGAGTTTTACCATGTTGGCCAGGCTGGTCTCAAGCTCTTGAGCTCGTGATCTGCCCGCCTTGGCCTCCCAAAGTGTTGGGATTACAGGGGTGAGCCACTGTGCCTGGCCAGATTTGCATTTTTACATAAAATAAACTAAACATCTAGTAAAGGAAAGAGTGAAATAGGCATTTGTCTCAGGTGAGCACAGGGATGACTTCTGGTCCTGTCTTGTCCAGTACCTGTGAAGATGAACTGTTCATTACATTGTCAGGGTGAAACTCAACAGAAGTGTTTTAGGGTAAAGATCTTGGGGCCCACAAGGAATTTCCTTGTGGCCAAATTGTGAGCAAGGCCTGCTGGAGAGGTATGTAGCCTTCTATCTTTGCAGCTATATATTTAGGAACAAAATAGGAGGCAGTTTGGTGTGACTCCTTTCCCAAGCCTGACTTTTCCCTTTAGCATAGTGAGTTTGGTATCTCAAGATTATTTTTTTTTCGTTTCTCAGTGGGTAGAACCAGAGAACTTTCTAGAAAGAACTTGGTTGGAATATATATACTATGGCCAAACTCCCCAGTCTTTTGGGAGGGGAACAAGTGTTTGTAATAAAAGTCTCTCCTTCCACCTCCGGTGCTGTTTACTGTATGTCAGATAAGTCTTAGTAAAGCTTTTTTTTTTTTTTTTTTTTTTTAAAGAAAATATCTGTCTCCCCTTTACCCTCCCCACCTTTTACTTTGCTCTATACACCTCTGATATCATTTGAGTCTTTTACAATAAGATAGAGCTTATGTATTTTTGAGTAATAATAAGCATGAGAATTTTCCAAAAATCTTTGCCGCCCAAGTAGTCACAGGTCCCCATTCACCATACTGTAATGAATCCTTCCTCCCTCCCTCCCAAGTCCACTGAAGAGTCATTAAGTCAGCCCCAGGGAAGGGAAGGAATGATGTAGAGCAGGCAAGGGATAGACAGGACACAGAGAAAGGGGGCCCACTATAATGAGAGAATTTGCCTTTTGATAGAGGATCTCACTCTGTCATCCAGTCTGAAGTGCAGAGGCATGATCATGGCTCACTGCAGCCTCAACCTCCTGAGCTCAAGTGCAGACAAAAAATAAAATTATGAGCCACTCCCACCCCACAACCATCTGAATGGACCCCTCCTGTCAGCCAGGGCTTTCCAAAGTTAACCTGAAAAACTGGTTCAGGCCATGCTGTGGGAAGGGAGGGTTGGCCATGCCTCATTATATCCGCCTCCCTTTTGGATTTTGGGAAAAGCTGACCAGCATGAACATCAACACAGACCTTAAGTCTGATAAACATTTACAATGTATTCTCTCTGAAGCCTGCGACTTGGTGGCTTCATCTGTGTGATAAAACTTTGGTTTCCACAATCCCTTATCATCGTAATCCAGACATTCCTTTCTACTGATTCCAGGTCTTTAGATAATAACTTTTTTAACCAATGGCCAACCAGAAAATTTTTGAATCTACCTATAACCTGGGAGTTTCCTCCACTTGGAGTTGTCCTGCCTTTCTGGACTGAAACAATGTACATCTTACATGTATTTGATTGCCTCATGTCTTCCTAAAACGTATAAAACTAGGCTGTGCCCTGACCACCTTAGACACGTTTTCAGGGTCTCCTGAGGGCTGTGTCACACACCACGGTCACTCACATTTGGCACATTTGGTGCAGAATAAATCTTTTCAAATATTTTACAAAGTTTGACTCTTTTTGTGGACATAAGTGATCATCCCACTTCAGCTTCCCAAGTAGCTGGGACTACAGGTGAGCGCCACCATGCCAGGCCAATTTTTGGATTATATTTTTTTTGTAGAGATGTAGTCTCACTAGGTTGCCCAGGCTGGTCTCAAACTCCTTGGCTTATGCAATCCTCCCACATCTGCCTCTCAAAGTGCTGGGATTACAGGTATGAGCCACTACAGCAGGCCCATAATTGGAGAATTTGGAGTCCAATTTTTCTCATTTGGCCATACTTCCTAGGGAAATTTTAGAACCCCAAAACAGCAGCCTTAAGATTGGGCTGGGAGTGCTCTGGAGGAGGCTAATGCTAGTTACTTCTCCTGCTAGCAAGAAGAGTTAGCATATTAGAGTGAAAGGAAAATCAGACTTTACGTCAAAATATCGTTCTTGCCTTGGCTCTGGCCATAGCTAAATGTAAGAAACTCACTGAAGTTTTCCAGATCTCAGATTCTCTTTCTGGAGAATGTGTGGTTTGGAGAAGATGAATTTTAAAGGCTCTTTCAGCACTAAAATTCCACTTCTAGTGTTGAAACATACACAAATCACAGCAGAAATGTTTATTAGTAACGCCTACTGCATACAAAAATTACAGCAGAAATTGTATTAAAAATGTCAGATACGTTCATAGTATCTCTCTATTCTCCCTCAAATTCCCACCTACTCCTCAACTTGTTGAACCTCAACAGTAAGAAGGCTCCCAGTCAAAAAAGACATCCTCAGACCCAGGCCCAGAAGTGCCCTCTTAGGAAAAGTGAATAAATGATGGCAGCAGCAATGGCAGCAGTAGCTGTAACCCCCAAACAGGAATGGGAAGACAGATGGCCCCATTTTCAGTCTTTCGAGGTTGAGTGAGCAGCTGATGTGGGCACACTTCCCTCACAAACATGGGTCCTACTGCTAAGATTCCAGACATCAGCCTGCAGCCAATTGTGGTTGTACAGCCTTTGACCTCCACAGACGACTCAATGCCACCTATGGAACAAGGAAGGATGGGGAGAGACAGAGATGTTTTAGGACATCAGAGGAGAATCCAGTCCCCCCTCATCCCTGGAGAGCTCAGTGTCAGAATCTCCTGGGAGCCACTCAAATGGTTTTCTAGCCTCTGAAACTATCAGATGTTCATTTCAGTTTACCTCCAGTGATCTCAAGTTTTCCTTGATAGCATCGAGTTGTACCATTTGGACAGGGAAGAGAAGGAGCACTGAAACAGGTCCCCAAAGCCACACAGGTTGGACAATGGAGGGTTGTTGACATGGTGGAAGCTGGAGGGAAACGAGAGAAACAGTTAATGGCAGGTCCTGCCTCCAGAGATGTTGCTCCTTGCTGCCTTCTCTTCCCCAAGATTTTCCTGCAGATGCCACTCTAATCAAGGCCCATTACTTCAGCCTCCCCATCCTTCCCCAGCTGGTGTTCTCTGCTGTGAAATCTCCGTCGATCTGACTTCCAAACTCTGCTGAGGTGTGAAGATACAGAGATGAAAAGGACATAGTTCCTGTCACCTAGCATCTCTGCCTAGGAGAAAGACATGTAAGTAATCAACTCAGTAGCTGCTGTGTTCAAGGTATAATGACAAAGGAATGGAGGAATACCCAACTACCCAAAATAATTTGGTAAATATTTTCAAAGAGCTGATATCTGAGTTGACATGGAGGATGAATAGGGGTTAGCTATGTAAAAATGGGGAGGGGAGGGGTAGTAAAGGAAACAGCAAGGACAAAGGTCAGGTGGTGTGAGCCAGCTTGGTGGATTCAGGGAATTGTGAGAAGTTGCATGGCTGATATTCAGCTTATAGGCCCAGCTGAAATTCAGCTTGTAGGCCCAGCTGAATATCACTTTCTTTGAGCTGTTTTTTTTTGTTTTTGTTTTTGTTTTTTATGGCCAGAATCCATTTTGATTGGCCAGTGCCATCTACATTGTTAAGCATTTTGAGTATTAGCCCCAGTTAGCACACAGTAAATGAGAGAGGGAAGAGAGGGAAATGAAGCTGAAAAGACAGGCAGGGCCAAGTTACTACAGGCCTTGTAAATTGGGGAACTGGGCTGTTCTCATGCAGCAGTGGGAAACCAATACTTGTTAGACTGATACCACCCTGCTCAGAAACCTACACTGATGTCTTATTGCTTTTTTTTTTTTTTTTTTTTTGATGGAGTCTTCCTCTCTCTCCCAGGCTGAAGTGCAGTGGTGTGATATTGGCTCACTGCAACCTCTTCCTCCTGGGTTCAAGCAATTCTGCCTCAGCTTCCCGAGTAGCTGGGATTACAGGTGTGCGCCACCAGGCCAAGCTAATTTTTGTATTTTTAATAGAGACTGGGTTTCACCATGTTGGCCAAGCTGGTCTCAAACCCCTGACCTCAGGCAATCCACCTCACCCGGCCTGTCTTATTTCTTAATAAACACAAAATCCAGTTTACACTCCAGCCTTCACTGGTGTCTGCTCTGAGCAGTGTTTAGATCCCAATGAACAATTCAGAAAAATAAAATTACTTGAACTGTGAGGTACTTTGGAGTATGGGCCACTTAGGCTAAGCCAAGTCAGAACGCAAAGGGAGGCCATACACAAGCTCTTTATGGAGTTTCTCTTAGTATCTATCTCCCCAACTTCCAGGGTACCTGTGGTCTCACTGAACTCCCAAAGCTGAGACAGGCTGTCTTTGTCATTACAGAAGGAATCCTCACAGTAGTTACTGTAGGAGGTCACGATCAGGCCGGGAGGTGAAGAGTGCTGGATAATTGTTATGGCCTCCTTCCCTTCCGGGATGCAGCCCTTCGTGGCCAAAATGGCTGTCTCAGTCCCTGTTATGAGACAGGAAGGAGGGGAAATGGATGGTGGCCGTCACGATTGGCCTGGACGAAGGGAACAAGCATTGGCATGGACATAATCAACCTTCCTCCTACCCAGCCCAACTGCCCCATCTCATTTCACCTGCTTTAATTATTAGTATGGTTTCCTGGCAAAGTGCCCCTTTGTCACAAATCTCCACTTCCTCTGTGGTCCAGTTAAACATATTGGCTGGATCTGCTTCCACAGTCATGGACAGACCCTTTTGACAATACAGCTCTAGGCCCGCTGAGGAGAAAAGGAGAAAAGGATAAGCACTTCTCCATGGGCCAAGGCGGCTCCCTTTTCATCATCAGTCCACCTTCTGTGACACACGGCTCTCCCCTTTGTCCCCCAAACGCACAGGTCAGGAGGGAGATTCCTAGGACCAGGAGGATCAGCAAATGCTGGATACGTGGGGTTCCCATGGCTTCTTCTGGAGAGGTTTGGGAGGAGCTGGTCTGGATCTGTGAATTTGATGGAGAGAAGGCAATTAACTTTTCAACCAGAGCGCATGAGATCAAATCTAGGTCCTGGCAAGTACTGACTTCAGGGTGGGGTGTTTTAATCTGCATTTTTTTTTTTTTGAGACGGAGTCTTGCACTGTCACCCAGGCTGGAGTGCAGTGGCGCAATCTCGGCTCATTGCCTCTGCCTACCAGGTTCAAGCAATTCTCCTGCCTCAGCCTCCCGAGTAGCCGGGATTACAGGTGCCCGCCACCACACCCGGTGAATTTTTTGTATTTTTAGTACATGACGTTTCACCATGTTGGTCAGGCTGGTCTCGAACTCCTGACCTCAGGTGATCTGCCCGCCTCATCCCCGCAAAGTGCTGGGATTCCAGGCGTGAGCCCCGACACCCGGCCTCACAGTGGGGTTTATGGTGTATATGACCACGACTTCCGAAGTCGTTCTGTCCCTAACCGGCTTGTGAGCTGGAGTGAGTTCACAGGTTTATCGTGTCCCAGTTTTTCATGGTTTTAATTCTCAGGCCCGGCCACCCAGTGCCATCCAACTTCAGGATCAGGAGTGTGGCCCTGAAGGCTGCTTCTCCCTCAGTCTCAGGGGTCCCTTACATTCTCTCAGGGCCTCAGAATTTCAGCCCCCAGTCCCAGCCCCATCAGAACCTGGGATTCTGAGACCCCAGCCCCGTCCTATGTAGGGATCGAGGAGTTTGGGCTCCAACCACCTTTTCCTGCGGGACACACCATTCTGGGCCCCTCCCCTCTCGGGCCCAGGAGCCCAGGCCCCCAACCCTCGTTCCCCTCAGAGCCAGGATCTGGGTCCCCAGCCTTCTCTTTCCTCAGAATCCAGGAATCTGAGTCCCTAGCCTTCTTTTTCTCTTTAAAGAAGCAAAATTTCCGCCGGCTTCCAGGCAGACGGCAGGACGCCTCACAAGAATCTCACGACGCCGAAGTTGAGGCCCGGAACGCCTTCTCCCGGGGCTTGGAATTCTCTTACGACGCAAGGCCGGGCCAGCCTGGCCACACAGCACTCGGAATCCCATTGGTGGATGCAAAAGCATCGGATAAGTTCATTGGATGAGCCTGGAGGAACGCGGCACCTCATTGGCCACAGAGACGTCAATTCCTGGCAATCTAGGAGGGTGCGCATGCTCGGAAGGCAAGTGGCGGGCAAACCGGCCGGAAGAGCCCGCCTGTTTTTGCAGCCCCAGGCACGCAATGCAGGGTGGGCAGTACATTGCCAGATGGCCTCGCGTGGCCCTTTTATCCGCACTCTGTTGTCTCTGCTTATCCAGCCACACTAAGAGGTCAGACCCTTGGCCCTCACTCACGGAACTTATCTCCCTACCCAAATGGCCTTTCATGTTCCCAGCCTGGCCCCTGCCTCGGCACCCACCTTAGTGGCCCTGGCCTCTGGGAGTCAGCTTGGCCTCTTCAGTCTTCACTTGCAGTGGCCCATGCGCAGCCCAGGCCTCTTCCTCTGATTGCACTATCGCACCAGCCTCCTCATGGTCTCCTGGAGGGCTGAATCCAGGAATGCCCCCTTCAGCGTCACTTTGGGCACCCCGAATGCATGCATGAGCAGTAGCTGTGATGGCACAGGCTGCTGTCAGATCGAACCCATGCGTCCGTGTCAGGAACATGAAGACATGTCACTCGGATTTGTTGCTCATGGCTGGCCGTTCACTTTCACATCTATGTAACCTCCTTTCTCTTTTCTTTTCTTTTTTTTCTTTCCCTCCTCTCCCCTCCCCTCCCCTCCCCTCTTTCTTTCCTTTCCTTTCCTTTCCCTTTCCCCCTCCCCTCCCCTCCCCTCTTTCTTTCCTTTCCTTCTTTTCCTTTCCTTTCCTTTCCCTTTCCCTTTCCCCCTCCCCTCCCCTCCCCTCTTTCTTTCCTTTCCTTTCCTTCTTTTCCTTTCCTTTCCCCTTCCCCTTCCCCTTCCCCTTCCCCTTCCCCTTCCCCTCCCCCTCCCCCTCCCCCTCCCCCTCCCCTTCCCCTTCCCCTTCCCCTTCTCCTTCCCTTTTGACAGAGTTTTGCTCTTTTTGCCCAGGCTGGAGTGCAATGGCTCAATCTCGGCTCCCTGCAACCTCCTCCTCCTGGGTTCAAGCGATTCTCCTACCACAGCCTCCCAAGTAGCTGGGATTACAGGCATGCGCCACCATACCTGGCTAATTTTTTGTATTTTTTTTTTGGAGACAGAGCCTCTCTCTATCCCCCAGGCTGGAGTGCAGTGACGTGATCTCGGCTCACTGCAACCTCCCTCTCCCAGGTTCAAGCAATTCTCATGCCTCAGCCTTCCCCGAGTAGCTGGGATTACAGGTGCCTGTCACCACACCTGGCTAATTTTTGTATTTTTAGTAGAGACGGGGTTTCGCCGTGTTGACCAGGCTGGTCTTGAACTCCTGACCTCCGATGATCCGCCCGCCTCGGCCTCCCAAACTACTGGGATTACAGACGTGAGCCACCATGCCTGGCCTATGTAAGCTTTCCACATGTGACATGAAGTTGTAGCAGGACGAGCCACAGACAAAACTCTTCAGATACCGGATTAAAGAAGGAAGAGGTTTATTCAGCTGGGAGCATCGGCAGACTTGCGTCTTAAGAGCCGAGCTCCCTGAAAAATAAATTCTTGACCTTTTTTTTTTTTTTCAGAGTCTCACTCTGTCGCCCAGGCTGGAGTGCAGTGGCGCAATCTTGGCTCACTGCAAGCTCCGCCTCCTGAGTTCATGCCATTCTCCTGCCTCAGCCTCCCGAGTAGCTGGGACTAGAGGTGCCTGCCACCATGCCCGGCTAATTTTTTTGTATTTTTAGTAGAGATGGGGTTTCACTGTGTTAGCCAGGATGGTCTTGATCTCCTGACCTCATGATCCACCCACCTTGGCCTCCCAAAGTGCTGGGATTACAGGTGTGAGCCACCACACCTGGGCAATTCTTGGCCTTTTAAAAGGCTTACAACTTCAAGGGGTCCACGTGAAAGGGTTGTGATAAATCGAGCAAGCGTGGGAAACGTGACTGGGGGCTACATGCATCAGCTAACAGAACAGAAAGTTTTGCAATGCTTTTTCATATAATGTCTGGAATTTACAGATAACACAAGTAGTTTAGGTCAGGGGTTGATGTTATTATTATTGCTTTTGTTAACTCCTAGGGCCGGGTGGTAGTGCCAAGGTTGACTGGCTATTTATCTTACTTGTGTTTCTTTCCAACTTTTTGCTTTCTTTCTTTCCTCCTGTCTTGTGAACTAGGCAAGGTCGGGGGAGGAAGGCAGCAGGAGTAGTAGTGGTCTCCTTCCTTAAAGTAAGGCAACGCTTTGTATACTTTCAGAATTGGTACTGATTCTGTAAGTTATAGTATAAATGAGTATTTATTTTTAATAGAGAAAATGCCACCTTAAGAAAGGGATTGGTAAAGCTCCAATCCCTTTGTTATCTTTGAACCGTTATCTTTGAATCATGTCAAAGGATCCGGGAAGAAAGTGTGCCAGTTTTCAGCCCCCGTCTGTCCCTTGAGGGCTTGTGCTTGGGAAAGTAATCACTTTGTTTAGTCACTCTCCAGGTGACTTGGTCACAGAATCCCTCCATCTCACACTTAGAAGAGACCTTGGAAGCCTAAGCGCCTTCCACCTCTATTCTTCACCCCATTTCTGCTTCAACAGCTCCAGGGACCTCCTCTTGCTCCGTGACATAGTTTGGATATTTGTCCCCCGCCCAAATCTCATGTTGAAATCTAATTCCCAGTGTTGGAGGTGTGACCTGGTGGAAGGTGTTTGGGTCATGGGGGCGGATCCTTCATGACTTGGTGCTGTCCTTGCAATGGTGAGTGAGTCCTTGCCAGATCTGGTTGTTCAAGTGTGTGGCACCTTCCTACTCTCTCTTGCTCCCCTTCTCTGGCCTGCATCCTTTCGCCATAAGTAAAAGCTCTCTGAGGCCTCCCCAGAAGGAGATCCTGGCACCATGCTTCCTGTACAGCTGCAGAACCTTGAGCCAATTAAACCTCTTTTCTTATAAATTACCTAGTCTCAGGTATTTCTTTATAGCAGTGCAAGAACACCCCCAATACACAGCCCCTTGAGAAAGGTGGCTCTGCCTTTTTGGTGCAAGAGAGATTGACAGATCTTCCTTAGCCTGAGCCAATTTCTGTTCCTCCCCAAGCTTCGGTGTCCTCATCTAGAAAATAAGGAGGTTAGGCTGGGCGCAGTGGCTCAAGCCTATAATCCCAGCACTTTGGGAGGCCAAGGCGGGTGGCTCACCTGAGGTCAGGAGTTTGAGACCAGCCTGACCTTCACCAACATGGTGAAACCCCGTCTCTACTAAAAATACAAAAATTAGCCGGGCCTGGTGACACGCACCTGTAATCCCAGCTACTCGGGAGGCTGAGGCAGGAGAATCGCTTGAACCTGGGAGGCGGAGATTGCAGTGAGCTAAGACTGCACCATTGCACTCCAGCCTGGGCAACAAGAGCAAAACTTGGTCTTGGTCTCACACAAAAAAAAAAAAAAAAAAAGAAAAGAAAATGAGGAGGTTAGTCTAGAGCAATGGTTGGCAAATAGTTTATGAAAATCCATGGAACATTTGTAAAAAAGAAAAAAGCTCAATGGCTAACATACAGTGAAGGCATCTTTTTATATAAGCACTTGTGACACTACCATTGGTCACTGGATTATTGCAATACGCCCTGCCCTTGCCCATGTGGCTATTTCCCACCTGGCACCAGAGCGATCTCTTAACTGCAAGCTACACCACATTTTGCCACACCACATTACTCCTGTTTAAAACTTTCTAATGGGCCAGGCACGGTGGCTCAGGCCTGTAATCCCAGCACTTTGGGAGGCTGAGGTGGTGGATCACCTGAGATCAGGAGTTCGAGACCAGCCTGGCCAACATGGTGAAACCCTGTCTCTACTAAAAGTGAAAAAATTAGCTGGGCATGGTGGTGCGCCCCTGTAATCCCAGCTACTCTGGATGCTGCAGCGAGAGAATCATTTGAACCTGGGAGGTGGAGGCTGCAGTGAGTCAAGATTGTGCTACTGCACTCCAGCCTGGGTGACAGAGCAAGACACTGTTTCAAAAAAACCAAAACCTTCCAGTGGATTCTCATTTTACCTCAAGTAAGATTCTAGGCTGGGTGCCATGGCTCATGCCTGTAATCCCAACACTTTGGGAGGCTGAGGTGGGAGGATCGCTGGAGCCCAGGAGGTTGCAGTTGCAGTGAGCCGAGATAACACCACTGTACTCCAGCTCTTGCTCTGGTGACAGAGCAGGACCCTGTCTCAAAAAAAAAAAAATTTTTTTTTGTACTTTATAGTATAATTGGCTATGTGTGTTCATGTGTGACTGTGAGTGCATGCATGTTTGTGTGTGCACATGTCTGTATATATGTATGTCTGTGTGTGTGTATGTGTGCTGTGTGCGAATGTGTGTCTAGTGTGTGTCTCGGTGTACATGTCAGCGTGCATGTGTGCATGGGCATGTGTGTGTCTGGTTCCTTCCAGCTGTGTCTGATTCATCTCTGTGTACTCAGCATATGATTACAGTGTAGGTAAGTAAATGTTTGCTGGATTAAAGAATGTCTCTTAGATCCAGAAACGAGAAACACACAACAGTGAGCCACCACGTACCCCAGGCCCTCTGTATTCCATCCTCAGAATTTTTTCCATGCTTCCTGTATTCCTGGGGGAAAATTCCAACCTCCCACACTGGTCTTGGAGGCCAGCCCCCATGCCCCACCCTTATCATTCCATGTCTAATATCTATTCCCAGGACATCCCCAGTCTTTTCCAGCCTCTTTGGCTTTGCTCACACTGTTCCTTCTGCATGGGAGACCTCTCCCTAATCCGCTTCCCCCATGCATTTGTTTACCCCACAAACTCCTAATTGTCCTTCAAAGCCCATCCCTCCAATGCCCACAGCCCTCAGTGAAGCCGGCATAAGCATCGTGCAGCTCCCTTCTTGAGTGCTGCAGGAGTTCTCCTACCTCCAGGCCTAGGCACACACGCAGTTCCCTCTCAAACCAACAGGCTTTTCCTTCCTACTTGTAAAGGATTGAGATCTTCTGCAAACCTTACAAAACAATGAGTTGTAAGCCTTGAGGTTAAACGACCAGTTTTACTTATTTTTTTTTTTTTGAGACAGGATCTCTCTCAATCTTGTCCAGGCTGGAGTACAGTGGTGCAATCACAGCTCACTGTAGCCTCAAACTCCTGGGCTCAAGCAATCCTCCCACTTTAGCCTCTTGGGTGGGAGTACAGGCACATGTCACCATGCCAGCTAATTATTTTACTATTAAACCCCAAGCCACAGAATGTCTTTTTGAAGACTACTAATTACTAATCATAGAGGAAACACTTGCCTTGCTCACACCCACATTTGTTTCTCCTCTCCTTTTTTTTTTTCACGGAGATGGAGTCTTGCTCTGTCACCCAGAGCTGGAGTGCAATGGTCAATCTTGGCTCACTGCAACCTTCGCCTCCCAGGTTCAAGCAATTCTCCTGCTTCAGTCTCTTTTACCTTCTGTTTTGAATTCTATTTTCTTTCTTTCTTCTTTTTTTTTTTTTTTGCTAGTACTTCAACTTTCTTGTGCTTACTATTTGCATGGTATATCTTTTTCAATACTCACACTTTCAATAATGCTTTTCCCTATATGTAAAATATCTCCCTTGTAGACAGTACATATGGGTATTGCTTTTTTATGCAATTTGACCAATCTGTACCCCTTAATTGAAATGTTTGGCCTGTTAACATTGTTAGGTCTAAAGCTGCCTCCCTACTACTTTAAGTTTGGTCTAATGGTTTCTCCATACATAGTGAACTGTGACCTAACTTGATGTGTAAACAGTCTGTAACCTGCTATTATAAAAATAGCTGAGTTTCAGCCAATCACAGGTACCCAACTAACTGTTCAAACCTGGTTCAAATAAGGCAAGCACCCAACTGTTGGCAGTCCAGCTATTTCAGTGCCTTCCTTAGTTTCTTCTACATCACTTTCTTCTGTGGTAGATGTTATCCAACCATTTATGGATGGAACACCCTGAAGTTTCTCTGAACCTATTCTGGTTCTGGGGGCTACCTGATTAATGCATCACTCATTACTCAATTAAACTGTGTTAAATTTAATGTGTCTGAAGTTTTTCCTTTAATCAGCCCATTAATCTAATTATTGATTTGACTGCATGTAAATCTATGCTTTAACTTTTGTGAGATGGAAGCAGAATGAGGTCACAGTATCAGGTAGCACCAGGCCTCCACGGGTTCATGAGAATGTCCAGGTGTCCAGGGGTGGGATCAGGCCACAGTATCAGATGGCAGCATGGGTGCTTGAGAAGTTTCCCATGTGACCTCAGGGATCCCAGGATGATGCCCCGTAGTCCAGGGATCTTGGGGATGGGAAGAGTCTGGTCTGACTCACTGTGAGGCCTTGCTGAAGCTATCTTTCCCTGATAGTGCAGCCCTCCCTGAATCCAGGGCTGGAGTGACCTCGATCTACACAGATCTCTCCAAAAAGAACAAAGACGAAGGTCTCTGGTGCAGGCCCTTCTGGGAGAGGGCACTTCTCACGGTGGGTGTCGGGGGTGGGTGTGGCCCTGGTTCTAGAGGGTAGTGGGGCTCCAGAATGCATGCACAGCACTAAAACATCCCTGTCCACCCCCAACTCGCCATTTATTTGTTTATTTATTTATTTATTTTTAAGGGGAGGAAGGGTGCAAGGGCGGTGACCTGCCAGACCCTCTTCTCCGCCTGACCTACCGGCCCACGGCTCAGATGGCCACACGCGCAGCCGCCGCCACCGCTACCTCCTGGCCCACAGCCACCCCTTGAATAGGGGCCACGGGCCACCCTCCGACGTGCCTTGTTCGCTCCCCGAACCCCGATCCAGCCCCTGGTCGAGCCCGGGCAGAACGAGGAGAAGACCTGGCTCCCAAACAGGACGCTGCGGGGCGGGGGCCCTCACCGCCCCTCCACCCCCGGAAGCGCATGTTCCTGGCAGCCCTCGGAAAGCCCAGAGGGCGGGGCGGGCGCCTCCTGAGGGCATTGCGGGCTCGGGCAGGCTCGTGGGAGAGACGTCACTGATTCCCATACCAGAGGCCGGGGTGGGGGTATGGGGACGCGGCGGACCCCCGGGATTGAGGAAGGAAGGATTGATGGCTCTGCACACATGCTGCGAGGCACAAGCTGCGAGACACACGCCTGTGTGGAGGGCTAACTTTCAATAGATCCCATCCAGGGAGCTACTCTGCTGCAGAGAAAACTGGGACCCAGAAGCAGCTCCTCTAAGGATGGTTTAGCGCCAGGTTCCCCACGAATGGGCCTTGCGTGAAGGGCGAGGGGCCGGCCACCCTTCCCACTGCCGGTTTCCCAAGACAATGAGCTCTCCGCATGGGGCCTCAACCCTGCTGCACTGAGTCCTGTTGGCGAGGAAGGCTATCCGAGGCCCCCCGAGGCTTCATGGCGCTGCCCTATAGTTCTGCCTGGGCATATTCTGACTTAGAGGCCTTTAGTCAGCATCCCACGGATGGCAGCTTAGCCCAGTGGTCTCTCATCCAAGCACAGGCACCAAACGTCTGAACCTGGGGACCTGTGGTACTGGGCAGGATCACCAAGGCAACCACGCATGCTCACTAGAGTGAAATCAACCTGTCTCACATGGTCTAATGCCAGCTCCGGCTTTCTTTTCTTTCCTTTCCTTTTCTCTTTTCTTTCTTTCTTTTTTTTTTTTAGACGAAGTTTCGCTCTTGTTGCCCAGGCTGGAGTGCAGTGACACCATCTCAGCTCACTGCAACCTCTGCCTCCCGGGTTCAAGTGATTCTCCTGCCTCAGCCTCCCGAGTAGCTGGGATTACAGGCATGCGCCACCACGCCCGGCTAATTTTCGTATTTTCAGTAGAGACGGGGGTTTCACCATGTTGGCTAGGCTGGCCTCGAACTTCCGACCTCAGGTGATTCACCCGCCTTGGCCTACCAAAGTGCTGGGATTATAGGCGTGAGCCCCAGCCCTAGCCCCAGCCCCAGCTCAGGTTTTCTGAGTGGGTGAACAACCCAACCTTGGTGAATTCTGTCTTCCAATGATAGGAAGAGCCCACATCCAAGGATCAAAAGGATTAAAAAGCCACAGGACATGGTGGCTCAGGCCTGCGGTCCCATTTATTTTGGAGGCTGAGGCCAGAGTATCACTTGAGCGCCGATCACATAGCTCTCATAGCGCAGTGAGCTATGGTGGCACCACTGCACTCCAGCCTGTGCCACAGCATGAGACCCTGACAAAAAAAAACACACACACACACACACACACACAAAAACAAAGACAAAAAACAAAAAGAAGCCTCATTCCTATGAATGCTTTCCTGCTGCAAATCAGTTATCCCTGTGACGACTTTTCTGACACCCCTTGTTTAAAACTCAAAAGGTCAGAAGGATCCTGAAGCCCTGCTTTCACCGTCTGAACTCCTGCTGCAAATGCAAGACCCAGGAGCCTTTGCCCTCCTGCCCCAGGGGAGGCTTCTGTCTTCCTGCGCTCCCTTAGGACATCTGCGTTCAGACGTGTGTCCCAGTCTCCCCATCTAGCGCTGCACCTGTTGAGCTTGGCTAAGGCTTGGCGCCAGAAGCCAGAGCCTCTCTCGAAACTCGCGCCCGACTCCCCCACCAAGTTAGTGAAAAAACAATCAATAATGGAATTTCACCCACAGCCAGCAAGGCCCATGTACCTGCCTCGCCCCAATGCGGGAACTGAAGATGGAGGCGGGACCACCCACTGATCCCCCTCCCCTGTCTCTTCACCACCTTTCAATCAGGCTCAGAGGGTTCTTCTCTCCCGCAGGTTCCGCCAAGCCTGTCCCTTGGCTGTGGTGTCGCTGGATGCTATGTAGGGACGGTGGGAATACCGTCTATCCATTCGCGCGCGTCACTAATTACATGGGGCATTGGCTCTTTTAAGAGGGTCACGGTTGCTCCTGCCCTTGATCCGGGCTTCACTGAATTCCTTCACTTTGACATTCAGTGCCCTGCACAGAAATCACAAGACGTCAATACCCACAGCAGCCTAAGCCGTGTTTTGTTTTAATTCAACAGTCGGATTCCCAAGCAATCCCCTCACCTAGGCCTCCTAAAGTGCTGGGATTACAGGCGTGAGCCAGGCATCTGGCTTTTTTTTTTTTTTTTTTTTTTTAGAGACAGGGTCTCCTTATGTTGTCCGGGCTGGTCTCAAACTCCTGGCCTCAAGTGATCCTCCTGCCTCTATACGCTAGCTTTCTTACTACATGAAATATCTTTTCCCATCCTTTTATAGTCAAGAATTTGTGTATCCTTCCATTTTATTTTATCGTATTTTTTTGAGATGGAGTCTTGCTCGGTCCCCCAGTCTGGATTGCAGTGGCATGATCTCAGCTCACTGCAACCTCTGTCTCCTGGGTTCAAGCAGTTCTCCTGCCTCAGTCTCCCCAGTAGCTGGGATTAAAGCACATGCCACCACGCCCGGCTAATTTTTGTAGAGACGGGGTTTCACCATGTTGGTCAGGCTGGTCTCAAACTCCTGACCTCCAGTGATCCACCTACCTTGGCCTCCCAAAATACTGGGATTACAGGCATGAGCCACCGCACCCAACCTCCTTCCATTTTAGATGTGTTTTTAAAGAAATAATTTATTATTGGATCTTGTCTCTGTCTTTGCCTCTTTTTTTTTTTTTTTTTTTTGAGACAAGAGTTTTGCTCTTGTCACGGTCTTGGCTCACTGCAACCTGTCTCCCGGGTTCAAGCCTGCCTCAGGCTCCCAAGTACCTGGGATTACAGACATATGCCACCTCGCCAGGCTAATTTTTGTATTTTTAGTAGAGACGGGGTTTCACTATATTCACTATGTTGGCCAGGCTGGTAGAGAACTCCTGACCTCAGGTGATCCACCCACCTCAGCCCCCCAAAGTGCTGGGATTACAGATGTGAACCACCGCACCAGGCCAGATCTTGCCTTCCTAATCCACTCTGATAATCTTTGTTTGGGAAATAGGCTAGAAATTCTAGCATGCATAATTCACCTATCAAAGTCTAAAGTCAGTTTAAACCTTTGCCTTTTTCCTGAATAATAAAATGACCTTAGATTTACTTAGCTTCACCGATTTGCCTACTCACCCTGAATTACATACTAACTAACCTTGCAGGGAATTTTTAGTGTATCTTTGTGTAATCCCACTAGATATCATTAGCACTATTTATACCAAGTACATTTACATTTTAACGTGTATTTGCCACTTTCTTTTCTCTTCATTACTTTTTGTGTCCCGTACCTTCTATCTGTGATCAGTTCTCTCCTTTCTGAAATATATGTTTCAGTGGGAATCAGCTGTTGATGAAGTGTCTCTGATTTTATTTTGCTGAAAATACATTTGTTTCAGGCTTATTTATTTCTTACATATTTTAAAATTTTAAATTGTGACATAAAAAACAGAGTAAAGTGCACACAAGTATATATGTATTTATATATTCACCTAACATATATATAATTTATTATTATATACATTTTTCATTCTTTCTTTCCGTGTATACACAGGCAAATAATTAGGATACAGGCACACACATACATACACGTGTATCTAGATTGATAGAAAAAAATTAAAAAATCAATCAAGCAAATGTGGCAAAATGTCAACAATTGGTGAATCCTGGTGAAAGATATAAGGGGTTCATTGTACAATTCTTCCACCTTTTCTATGGGCTTGAAAAGTTTCAAAATAAAAGGTTGGAAGATAACAAACAAATTGTAGTGGATTATATATTAAAATGCTATCCCTTTCCAAAGAGGGGTGAAATGCTAATACATAAACATATTTAATATAATATAGATATCACATTTCAGTGGCTTATTGAGCATTCAAAATCTAGAAGAAGCTGAAGCATCTCCTGAAGACTTCCAGTCCTTCTTGGCTATAATCCTAGAATTATTGCCAGTTCCTCTGAAGTAATTCCCAAAATACAGTCCTTCCTAAACCCAAGAAATTGCCTTTTTCAGAGTTTATTTCTCACGTGCACTGCTGAAGATGAGTATCCCTAATCCTTCATAAAGAATCAGCCAGAGTTGTCGTGATAAAGCCAGCACACAAAAAAAGGCTTCTTATACATGCTTGTCTTAAACCATGTGTAGAGCTTTCAAACAAACAAACAAACAAACAAAAAACAACCCACACACTTTTGACCATCTTTTTTTTTTTTTTTTTGAGTCGGAGTCTCGCTCTGTTACCCAGGCTGGAGTGCAGCGGCGTGATCTTGGCTCACTGCACGCTCCACCTCCCGGGTTCACGCCATTCTCCTGCCTCAGCCTCCCGAGTAGCTGGGACTACAGGCGCCCACCACCACGCCCGGCTAATTTTTTTGTATTTTTAGTAGAGACAGGTTTTCGTCGTGTTAGCCAGGTTTTGACCATCTTAAATCAAGAAAATTGGATATTTCCATTCTGGTCTTTGTGGGCCAGATTTTTGTATTGGTTTTCAGTAAATGTCTATCTATAATATTTCATTATAGAGTCCAGTAGCTTAATACTGACATCGACTTGATATAGCATGAAGTTTCTTTTTCTTTTTCCTTTTTTAAAAAAAATCAGTTAGAACATTTAGTTTATTCTGAATTAGGGTTAAAGGCTAATAATATTGGTATTACCTTTTTAAAATTATTATTATACTTTAAGTTCTAGGGTACATGTGCACAACGTGCAGGTTTGATACATAGGTATACATGTGCCATGTTGGTTTGCTGCACCCATCAGCTCGTCATTTACATTAGGTATTTCTCCTAATGCTATCCCTCCCCCAGCCCCCAACTCCAAGACAGGCCCCGGTGTCCAAGTGTTCTTATTGTTCAATTCCTACCTATGAGTGAGAACATGTGGTGTTTGGTTTTCTGTCCTTGTGATAGTTTGCTGATACAGCGTGAAGTTTCTAGTGCCACACACAGTATTTAGAAAACCTTTAAGCCTGAATGACTCAGGTGGGATATATGTAAACATAATGTTTATCTTTATCTCACAAATGCATGTGAACTGTATAATTACATCTTAGGAATCCAATATGGTCGGCAGAGAGTAAGCAGAGGCACCAGATCAATGTTGATTCTTTACACTGGTGAGATTCTACCTGATGGATATTAAAGACATTCTGCTTTCTGAGAACTCTTTATCGCCAGATGGCAGTTGGGATATGGGAGGAACTAACGCATGCTGTTTTGCATCTGTCCAGATCATTATTTCTATCTTTTGTTTTTTCTTCCTGGTTCAGCATACTTTTTTAAGGGGTTAAGAACTGAAGATTTTCTCAAAAGCTTTCATGAATTTAGAGCATTCCACCCAATATAATAAAAACTGTTAAGAATGTCAGATTTAGGCTGGGCGCGGTGGCTCATGCCTGTGATCCCAGCACTTTGGGAGGCCGAGGCGGGCGGATCACGAGGTCAGGAGATCGAGACCATCCCGGCTAACACGGTGAAGCCCCGTCTCTACTAAAACATACAAAAAATTGGCCGGGTGTGGTGGTGGGCGCCTGTAGTCCCAGGTACTCGGGAGGTTGAGGCAGGAGAATGGTGTGAACCCAGGAGGCGGAGCTTGCAGTGAGCCGAGATTGTGCCACTGCAGTCCGGCCTGGGTGACAGAGCGAGACTCCGTTTCAAAAAAAAAAGTCAGATTTAGTTCAAACATCTGTTTGTTCTATCTCCAGTCATTAAACCAGTGCTGCTGCGTGACACTCTAATTCCCGACTTTTTACATCTAGCCATAAAGTTGACTTTCAGCACAAAATACTTATAAACAAATAAAAAATTTTATTTTTCTCTTTTATTGATGTAAGATTTGGCACTCTTTTGACTGGTGCCATTAGACATCTTGATTATTGTGACAACTCTAGACCTGCCTGCTTAATCTAATGTAATCATGTTCAACATCTACAGGTTAATAATCAGTCACACAGAGAACTGAGGAACTGATGCTGTTCGTTTGCTTCTATGATACAGAGATGTCTAAAAACTTCAAATGAACATGTTTTGTAGTTTAGTGACTTCTGTATACATAAAGGGACATATTCATACTGGTTCAGTTGTAAATTATTATTCATATAGACCACTGTAGTAGCTTAAATCCTATGGGACACCCGCTTATGTGTTGCCTCACACTGTGTGTGATTTTTTCTTTTGTTAAGCAGCACTTATGTAGACTGCATTTCCAAACGTGTTGAGCACTCAGAGTTTAGTCTACAGTAAGTTCTTGTAATGAATACCAGTTTTAATTTATAGACTGCTGTGGCCTTAAAAATATTCTGTACAATATACTGCACTGTGTTGCACAGACACTACTTGCTTTTCTCCATTCGTATTTTTATGAGTAGAATCTGGGCTTTTAAGTTCTGTTTTTTTTTTGAGACAGAGTTTTGCTGTTTTTGCCCAGGCTGGAGTGCAATGGCACGATCTCTGGCTTACCGCCTCCCGGGTTCAAGCGATTCTCCTGCCTCAGCCTCCTGAGTAGCTGGGATTACAGGCATTTGCCACCACACCTGGCTGATTTTGTATTTTTAGTAGAGACGGGATTTCTCCATGTTGGTCAGGGTGGTCTCGAACTCCCAACCTCAGGTGATCTGCCTGCCTCGGCCTCCCAAAGTGCTGGGATTATAGGCGCGAGCCACCACTCCCAGCCCTCAGCCACGCACCTGGCCCAAAGTTCTCTTCTTATTCTTTGAAACATGTTGCATATTTCCCTGATGGGATGGATGGTTCTGTAAATGAAAGGGTATTTAAACTTGCTACTGTTGTTCAACACCATTAATGGTCAAAGTGAACCATTACAAAGAATGTGACAACTTGCTTGTGCCTAAAAGGAGGAATTGGAACTAGAGTATGTGACTCTGTGAGGACTGTATAGGTTTGTTAATTGACCCATAGCTAAACCTTAATGTGTTTGTGTGTCTATACATTGCTTTCAGCATTTCAAGACACCCAGATGCTATTACCAACATTTTCCTGTGCACTAACCTCTGCATGTGAAAACTTTTAAGTTACTGAACTACGTAAATATGTGAATTTTTTTATTTAAGTGGATGCATTTTTTTGTCTGTTTACTGCTCTTCTCAGCTTTATTCAATAAACTTGCATTTTGAGGGTTGTATTGGCAATTTTAACTTAAAATGTGCATCATGATGGAAGGTGCAGACTTTTTTGGAAGGGGTTAGAAAGTAAGTTTCCAAGAGGAGGGCCCATAGAACATGTGTCAGAAATCAACTCAGTCCTCAAAGAATTGGGTCTGTGGGCTAGTTAAAAGACAAACTTTTAAAATATTAAAAAAAACACATTTGCCTATGCTTTTTGAAAGAAGCAGTGGAAGAATAAACCACAAAACCAAACTGATTCACCTACAGGAGGAGGGAGGGAACTCAGAGGGGCCTGAGATGGAACGTAAACCATTGAGCCTTTTGTTTAATAGTTTGATTGTGTAACCAGGTAAATATTTTACATTATTAAAAACAAAAGAAAATTTAAAACACAAGAGCTAAGCCATCCCTAAAAGTGAAAACTAAACTGGTGGAAATGAATCTGGGTAGAAAGCTGGTGGCATAGTAACACAGAGGAAAATTATTTCCAGCTACTTTACCTGTGTACAATGACTGGACAACTCTAGTGAGATAGATCCTGCTGACTGAAATAAATGAAAGAAATCTGAACTGCATTCATTACCGTTCTTCTTAGTGCAAACAGTTGCATGACTATTTTGAAACAAATAGCAAATAAGTAATTATGCATCAGGGCCGGAGAAAACAGATACAAATATGAAACCAATGGGATTTGGCTATAATCTCTCTCATGATTTCTGGAAGGACGTATCTTACTAGTAAATAACGCAGGTTTCAGTTTGATGATGTGCAACTTTAGCATGAGTTGACTCCACTTTGGGCCTTCTGTCTTTTCTTTAGCATTCATGAAAATAATTGGTAGTGGAGGGGGACTGTTGTACAATGAAAGATAATAACTAAATACAAATCATTAGTCTTGATTGGATCCCCGTTTAAAAATATACGTGGGGTTGGGCATGATGGCTTACGCCTATAATCCCAGCACTTTGGGTAGATCATGAGGTCAAGAGATCGAGACCATCCTGGCCAACATGGTGAAACCCCGTCTCTACTAAAAATACAAAAATTAGCTGGGCGTGGTGGCGCATGCCTGTAGTCTCAGCTACTCAGGATGCTGAGGCAGAAGAATCACTTGAACCCAGGAGGCGGAGGCTGCCGTGAGTGAAGATCGCGCCATTGCACTCCAGCCTGGCAACAGAGCGAGACTCTGTCTCAAAAAAAAGTATATATTATATATTATTTATATATATTATATGTATATATTATATATATTATATATATTATGTATATATTATATATATAATCTATTTTATATATAAATATATATTTATATATTATCTATTTTATATATAAATATATATTTATATATTATCTATTTTATATATAAATATTTATATATTATCTATTTTATATATAAATATATATTTATATATTACCTATTTTATATATAAATATATATTTATATATTACCTATTTTATATATAAATATATTTATATATTATTATATATATTATATATATAATATTATATATAATATATATATTATATTATATATATTATATAATATAATATATTTATATATTATATATTTATATATAAATATATATTTATATATTATATATTATATATAAATATATATTTATATATTATATATTTATATATAAATATATATTTATATATTATATATTTATATATAAATATATATTTACATATTATATATTTATATATAAATATATATTTATATATTATATATTTTATATATAAATATATATTTATATATTATATATTTTATATATAAATATATATTTATATATTATATATTTATATATAAATATATTTTATATATTATATATTTATATATAAATATATATTTATATATTATATATTTATATATAAATATATATTTATATATTATATATTTATATATAAATATATTTTATATATTATATATTTATATATATAAATATATAATATATTTTTATTTATTATATAATATATAATATATAAATATATATATATTTATATATATAAATATTTTTTTATATATATAATATAAATATATATTTATATAAATATATATTTATATAAATATATAAATATATTTATACATTATATATTAATTTATTATATAATATATAATTTTAAATAATATATAATTTATTTATTATATAAATATAATAAATTTAATATATATTATATATTATATATTAATATATAAATATATATTGATATGTTAATACATTATATATTTATATATTAATTATAATTATATAATTATTAATATATATTATTATTAATATATCAATTATTAATTAATTATATTATTAATTAATTATAATTAATTACAATGATTTATTAATTATATAATTATTAATTAAGAATTAATATTAATTATTAATATATTATATATTTATATATAATTATATAATTATTAATTAATAATTAATATTGATTATTAATATATTATATATTTATATATAATTATATAATTATTAATTAATAATTAATATTGATTATTAATATATTATATATTTATATATAATTATATAATTATTAATTAATAATTAATATTGATTATTAATATATTATATATTTATATATAATTATATAATTATTAATTATATATTTATATAATATATTTATATATAATACATAGTATATATTAATATATAAATATATATTTATATATTATATATTTTATAGATATTATATATTTTACATATATTATACATTATATATTTCTATTATATATAATATAAATTATATAAAAATATAGATTATATATAAAATATATGACATATTTTATATATAAATATATAAATTATATAATATATAAATATATATTTATATATTACATATTTTATATATAAACATATTTATATATTACATAGTTTATATAAAAATATATTTATATATTACATATTTTATAGAAAATATATTTATATATTACATATTTTATAGAAAATATATTTATATATTACATATTTTATAGAAAATATATTTATATATTACATATTTTATATAAATATATATAAATATATTAATATATAAATATATATAAATATATAAATATATATTTATATATTATATTGTATATATAAATATATATTTTTAAATATAAATATATAAAAATATATACACATGGAAAAGACATTTTGCAGAACAACCGTGAAGATTGAAAATGGACTATGTATTAGATACTGTTAGGGAGTTATCGTTGATTTTCTCAGGCGTGATCACGGTATCGTGGGCTGGTCATTCTGGGGAGAGGCTTGCTAAAGTACTCCAGGACACAGTGTCTTAATGTGTGCAGTTTACCCTGACACAGTTCAGAAAAAAACCAGAGGAAATATGGCAAAATGTTAAACTTGAATATAAGGAGAGGATATGGTGTTCTTGGTATTATGTTTTCAACTTTTCTGGATGTTTGAAATCTTTCATATTAAAAAGTTGAAAACAAAGGATGATGTTTAAGAAACTAACTTGGCGGCATCAGAGGTAATGGATGGTGGCCTTGGTGCAAAGACATCAAGGATGGGATTGGTCCAGTTATACAAAGAGTAGATGAAAGATACCCCAGGCACAGGACAGCAAGTGCAAAGGCCCTGAGGTAGGAACTAGCCAGCACCACATTGTCAGCCATGTGAGTGACCTTTCTAGAAAGCAGACCCTTCAGGCCCAGTAAAGCTACAGATGACTGCACCCGGCTAGCGTCTTTACTCCAGCCTCATGAGACTCACCAAGTCACAATCACCCAGCTTCATAATAAAAAGCTGAAAACAGGCTGGGTGTGGTAGCTCAGGCCTGTAATCCCAGCACTTTGGGAGGCCGAGGCGGGCGGAGCACGAGGTCAGGAGACTGAGACCATCCTGGTTAACACGGTGAAACCCTGTCTCTACTAAAAATACAAAAAATTAGCCGGGTGTGGTGGCGGGTGCCTGTAGTCCCAGCTACTCAGGAGGCTGAGGCAGGAGAATGCCTTGAACCCGGAAGGCGGAACGTGCAGTGAGTGGAGATCGCGCCACTGCACTCCAGCCTGGGCGACAGAGCGAGACTCCGTCTCAAAAAAAAACAAAAAACAAAAAACAAAAAAGCTGAAAACAAACACTTTTCAATTCCTGCTCCACAGGATTTGAGAGGTAACAAATATCTGTTGCTGTTTAAAGCCCCGAAGCCGTGGGGTAATTTGCTAGGCAGCAATGGATAACTAATGCAGCTTCCCTCACATCTTCCAGGAAACTTCTTAACCTGCTCTGTCAGCACAAAACCCCCTTTCTCCATTTGGTGCCGTGTAAACCTCTGTTCATCCTTCAAGATTCACCTAAAGGAGTGTTTCCCAAAATAGGGTTCAGGTGTCAGTGGCACAGGGCATGTGAGATGATTCTAAGGGGTTATACATGACAGTTGTTAAAAAGCGTTGCAGGCTATGCTTGTGATTAAGTGCCTATTAGAGAAAAATAATTGAAAATAGCATATTAATCCCATGACTGGATAAACATTATTGTTTTAGGATGAGGCTACAGAAAAACAGTGAATTGTTTTAAGGAAAATTTTTGAGTAAATAATAGTGCAACGGCTATTCAGATCGTAAAAGTGGAACACGACTAAAATTTGGAAGCGCAATGAGGAATAGCAGGAATTCCTCTAGGAAACCTTCCCTGCCGCCCCAGGTGGGCCAGTTTGCCCCTCATTTAGACCCCCAAATATCTCTCCACTTGGTGCTGGTAGAATCTGTGAGGATCCCATCTCTGGCTGATGGAAGCCTGTGAGGCTGTGGGCTCTGCATCTGACCTGAGCTCCAAGTCTGCAGGGCAGGCCCTGGGGAAGGGGAGATGGATGGAAAGTGGGGAGTAAGGACAAGTTGGGAGCCCACACAAGGTGGAAGGTTTCAGGACCCACAGAACCTGCCTCTATTCTTGCTGCCTCATCTTGGTGGTGCAGGGGACCTGCAGGAGTGACCTTTGTCACAGAGTTCAACGCACACCTGGCTCAGGAGGTGGAGAAGTTGAAGGAGGATTGGTGTAATGGTGGAGCAGTTTTAGGTCCTGCTGCTGCTCCAGGCTGACCAGCTGAGCTAGCAGATGAGCAACACCTGGACCTAAGCCATGGAAGTTCCTGCCTGGATTTCCCCAGCATAAAATGCACGACGGTGGCTGCTTTGGGCAAGTGTGTCCTGCTCCCACCCTAACAGGAACCCTATAGGGAAGGGAGTTCTGAGAGGCGTCATTCAGCCTAGCTGAGTTCAGAGTCACCACACCCTCTTACGGGCCTGAGCACCCTGTCCTGTCTGTGCTGTTCCTGGGAATGGGAGGTCCTTGAGAGCATGGGTTGGTCTCATTCATTTTGGGGTCTCAGTATCATTCAGCATAGGGCTTGGCACAGAGCAGGGGCTCAGGGAGTGCCCAATGAATTAATAAATGGTTCTTAGTGACACTCTACATTTAAATAAGAAATCCATGCAGCCACATCACAGGTTTTTCTTACCTCCACTTGGGTGGGGAAAGATGGACTCATCAGTGGCCTGAAAGGGATCAAGTTAAGTCACCCCAAAATGTGCCACATTTGTATAAGGATTATTTTGAGCTTAAGGCCATTGAGAATCAACAGATACAGGAAGAGGTCTGCCCTCCCCTTATATACCTAAAAGCAGAGAGCATAAATTTCCTTTTCTGAAGGTGTTTTCTACCCAGACAATAAAGAAAAGCAGCTCATCCTGGAGACTGAGATGAGTGTGCATAGACAGACCTCGCTAACAGACCCTGCATCTCCATCAGTTTCCCAGGCATTTCCAGGTCACTTGCCTATGATGGACCTTCCCTTGAAGAACAAACCCCTTTCGTTTGTTAAAATGGTATATAAGCCCCACAAGTCTAACCATTTCTTTGAGTTTCACTTCTTTTCTGTGAATTCCCATGCATGTAAATATTAATGAAAATTGTGTGCCTTTTTAAAATTGATCTTTTGTTAGTTAAATTCACATGACCCCAGATACTGAACCTAAGTGGGTAGAGGAAAAGCTTTTCCTCCCTGAAAAGCCATTTTCCAGATTAACAAACAAACGTCACAAGTATTTGCATAAATTCTAGACAACAGAGTTGTCCATTTACACATTATGTCCTGGGCAATGAATTAATAAATGTAAGTAAGGCCGGGTGCAGTGGCTCACGCCTGTAATCCCAGCACTTTGGGAGGCCGAGGCAGGCAGATCATGAGGTCAAGAGATCCAGACCATCCTGGCTAATACGGTGAAACCCCGTCTCTACTAAAAATACAAAAAATTGGCTGGGTGTGGTGGCACGTGCTTGTAGTCCCAGCTACTTGGGAGGCCGAGGCAGGAGAATCGCTTGAACCTGGGAGGCAGAGGTTGCAGTGAGCCGAGATCGCGCCATTGTACTCCAGCCTGGGCGACAGAGTGAGACTCTGTTGCCAAAAAAAAAAAAACAAACAACAACAACAAAAAACTAAGTAAGACAATTCATTCGAATTTCAGATTTTTGAAGGCTAAGAGCTATCTTCACAGGACTAAGTGATGGTCTCCGGAGTCTTGGTGTTTTACAGAGCTCCATTGATAGAAATAATCTTTGCAAGAACATTGTAGGATGCTGAATAGGATCTGTATACATCTCAAGTTGTCTGGGAAGCAGGGACATTTGCTCCTTCTTATCTTGCTGGGATTTCTGTCACCAGCAGTTGGAAGGTACTACAGTTTTAAGACAAAGGTTTACAATTTCTTTAGCACCAAGAAAAAAAGAAGCATAAAACTGGAGAGAAAAGGGTATAATATTATCATGTTCAGTAAGGAATATGGAAAATATAATATTTTGAATCTTCTGAGTTAATTAATCTGTACTCTGAGAAGGGCAGAAATGAGAACCACGTCCCCATCTCTGCAATAAATTCCCTAGGTTTGGATTTTAGCCAAGAAGTTTCTGCTTTCCTGGAGAATGTCTCTGAATTTAAACACCACGCCCCAAAGCCAGAAAAGGCAAAGTATACTTTGGGCGTTAATCCAAGTTTTCAGTGGCTGGAAACACTGTTACACCTTGTCTCCTGGAGACAAGGTGGCCTTGGACACCCAGGCAGAGCCCTGCTCACGGGCACACCTGGCCCTGGAGCCAGACCACCTGGGTTTGAACCCCAGCTCTGCACCCTTTACCAGCAGAGCTTCCTCTCTGGAAAGTGGAGATGATCGTGATATCACTGTCCTCAGACTGTGGTTGTCTCAATTAAATTAACAATCCACGTTATGAGTGTACAAGTATGGGCACAGAGCATCAACTCAATTAATGCAGATCTGTAATGAATGGGGATTCATGTCAAGTGCTGATGATGTGCATGACATTAGTGCTGACTGCTGTAAGTACTGGAAGCCATCATGATAATGAACAGTGACTTTCATCGCAGTTCATGGGGTCCTTTGTGAAACATGAGGGGACATTAAGCAGAAACAGCCAGCCCAGCCCTCCCCACCACCCTTTGAGGAAGTGTATCTATACCTGGTTTACAGTGTGGAAACTGAGGCTCAGAGATGGGGACTGGATTGTGCACGGTCACCCAGTCACGAAGGCCAGGAAATGATGGATGGGATGCAGGCTGTGTGCTCAGCCCCCTCCCCGTGGTGCAGTTCAGGGGCACGGGGCATCCGGTCGCCCTGAAGATGCTGCTCTTGTCTGTCTGCCTCTCTCTCTTTCCATCACACTGGGTCTCTGCTTCTGGCTCTGTCTCCTCCTCACTGTGTGTCTTTGGCTCACTTTGTGTCTTTTCATCTCTGTGTCTCCCTGTCTGTCTCTGTCTTTGTCTCGCTACCAATTGGTACCTTCTGTCTTTCCTTCCTTCCTTCCTTCTTTCCTTCTTTCTTTCCTTCCTTCCTTCCTTCCTTCCTTCCTTCCTTCCTTCCTTCCTTCCTTCCTTCCTTCCTTCCTTCCCTTCTTTCTTTTCTTTCCGAGTCTTGCTCTGTCACCCAGGCTGGAGTGCAGTGGCACAATCTTGGCTCACTGCAACCTCTGCCTCCTGGGTTCAAGTGACTCTCCTGCCTCAGCCTCCTGAGTAGCTGGGATTATAGGTGCGCCACCACACCCAGCTAATTTTTGTATTTTTAGTAGAGACAGGGTTTCACCATGTTGGCCAGGCTGGTCTCAAACTCCTAATCTCAAACGATCCGCCCGTCTCAGCCTCTCAGAGTGCTGGGATTACAGGTGTGAGCCACGGTTTCACCATGTTGGCCAGGCTGGTCTCAAACTCCTAATCTCAAATGATCCACCCGTCTCAGCCTCTCAAAGTGCTGGGATTACAGGTGTGAGCCACCACTCCAGCCTCTTCCTTCTGTTTCTGTGTATTTATGAGTGTCCTTCCTCCCGCACACTCTCTGTTTCTCCCCCTCTGTATCTCTCCAGCTCTGTCCGTCTCTTTTTCTGGGTCTCTGTCCCTCTGTGTCTCTCTGTGCCTCCCTCTTTGTCTCTGTTCTGATTTTGTGTGGCCCCATCAGCTTGACTATCGTGGTGTCTCCATGTCCCTCCTCCTCCTCTCGGATGCTCTTTTGGTTCTGTGTATTTTGCTTCTGTCTCTGTGTCCCTGTGGAGGTCTCAGGACCAGGACGAGGGTGAAGTAAGTGAGGTGTCTCTGGTGCAAAATCTAAGGAGACACCCAAATCCGGAGTTGCACAAGTGACCCCTTAAATTTTGGTCCTAGGCCCTTTCTCTCTCCCCCCACTCTCTCTCTTTTCTGGATTACAACACCATTGATTTTTAATCAAGAATACACAAGCCTGGGTCCTCTCTTGTCTCACCCTAGTCCTGCCCTGTGTCCCTCTACGGTTCACCTTCTACTTCTCCGGCTCTGGCTCTTGAGTTCTCCCTCTCTCCATGCCTCTCCTCTCCCTCCATCTCTCTGTGTTAGTGTCTCTGTCCCCTTTGCTCTCTGTCTCTCTCTGTATCTCCCCTCTCCACCCCCGTTATCTCTGACTCTCTCTCTCTCTGGGTCTTTATCATTTTCTCTTTCTCTCTCCATCCCCGCCCCAACTCTCTCTCTCTGTTTCTCAGTCTCTCTGTTTTCCCCTAAGCCAGGGGCTTCATGTTGTCCATCTGTATTGAGGTCTTGGGTGGCCAGCAGGGTTCTGTGCTTAGTGGGGGCTTCCCTTTGGTGTTTTCCATATGCTGTCCAGACTGGGGGTGCTGCAGCTAGAAAGGGAAGAAGGTTTCCATATTTCCTAAGACTGGAGTCACATCCTCTCACCAATACACTCACCTGCTGACTAACCAGTGTACTTCTGGGAATTGCAAATGCATGAAATGGCACCCATTCTAGACTAGTCACGGCAGTCTTGGCGGTGGCCACAGACCGGGAACAACCCTGATGGTTATCCGTAGGGAACTGCGTCAGGAGCCATGATCCACATCATGTATACTGTGCAGCTGTGGCAAAGAATGAGGTGTCCTTCTGTCTGTGCACCGGGAAAGGTTTCCAAGATACACCGTACAGTGAGAAAAACAAGAAGCAGAACAATGCACGGTGTGCTACCTCTTACATTACAAAGGAGGAAATGTAAAATTAATTTACAAATGGCCAATAAGCACATGAAAAGATGCTCAACATCACTAATCATTAGGAAAATAAAAATCACTACTACAGTGAGATACCACCTTCCATCCATTACGATGGTTGTTCTCAAAAAAAAAAAAAAAAAAGGGAAAAAGAAAAACAGAAAAGAACAAGTGTTGGCAAGAGGAATTGCAACGCTTGTGTAGTGTTTGTGGGTATGTAATATGGCACAACCACTGTTGTTGTTTCTCAAAAAATTAATCATAGACTTACCCCAGATGCAGCAATTCAGCTTCTGGTGTATTCCAAAAAGAACGGAAAGCAGGGGCCCCAGCAGATATTTGCATGTCTTTGTTCATAGCAGCATTATTCACAATAGCTAAAAGTTGGAAACAAGCCCAGTGTCCATCCATCCGTGAATGAATAAACAAAACGTGGTCTATACATACAAATGAATGGGATTCAGCCGTAACAAGAAGGGTGGTTCTGATGCGTGCTTCAACATGAATAAGCCTTGAGTTCTTTCTAAGTGAAATAATCAGACTCAAAAAGACAAATATTGCATGATTCCACTTAACAGAGGTGCCTAACGTCATGAAATGCATAGACAGAAAATGAAAAGGTGGTTGTCAGCGGCTGGAGGGAGGGGGAAAGAGGAGTTGGTGTTTAATTGGTAAAGAATTCCAGTTGGGGAATATGCAAAAGTTCTAGGTGGGAGTGGACAGTGGTGGTGGTTGAACAACAACCTAAATATACTTCCTGCCACTGGATGTACACTTAAAAGTGGTTAAAATGGGCCGGGCAAGGTGGCTTATGTCTAATCCCAGCACTTTGGGAGGTCAAGGCGGGTGGATCACAAGGTCAGGAGATCGAGACCATCCTGGCTAACATGATAAAATCCCCTCTCTGCTAAAAATACAAAAAATTAGCTGGGCGTGGTGGCATGCACCTGTAGTCCCAGCTGCTCAGGAGGCTGAGGCAGGAGAATCGGTTGAACCCGGGAGGTGAAGGTTGCAGTGAGCCGAGATGGCGCCATTGCATTCCAGCCTGGGTGAGAGGAGAGCGAGAGCCCTTCTTAAAAAAAAAAAAAAAAAAAAAAAAAAAGAAAAGAAAAGAGAAGAAAAGAAAAAAGTGGTAAAAATGGTGAATTCTATGTTATATATATTTTACCATA